>NW_015336257.1:0-217 GCF_001447785.1 Gekko japonicus
TAAGCTTTTGTGTGCACCCAAAAAGCTGATACCCAGAATAAAACCTTGCTGATCTTAAAGGGGACACTGGACTCAAAACTTTGTTCACTTTATGGAAATGTTGTGGGGCCTCTGAAGCTCGCCATAGTTTAGGACCTCAGAGTGTCGTACAACAAAGCGTGTTCCCTGCATCAGCTTGCTTCTTCCCACAATGCATCTCTTCCCTATTAACTGACTG
>NW_015336258.1:0-217 GCF_001447785.1 Gekko japonicus
TTTTTTTTCCTGGACAGGGAGAATGATCATTATTGTATTGCTCATATTGTTTGCTGAATTACAATAGTTGAGAGAGGTTGCATAGTGATTTGGGGATTAATCGCTAGGTAAACAGAAAAGCACGGCCGGTCACTCGACAGGCGTACTTCAGATTTCTTAAGTGGCAACTGTGCTGCTTTACCTCTGGTGGCAGTCACAAAACCACGAGCTGGCCGTT
>NW_015336259.1:0-217 GCF_001447785.1 Gekko japonicus
GGAAAATTTGCTCAAAACATCCCCGAAGCTAAGTACCTTTTAAACTATTTCTGGTCCTTTTCTGCGATATATTTAAAGAAACTTCAGAGCAGGGAAGGGCGAACAAGTTAAGAAGTAAAGTAGAATAGCGCAAGGTGTAAATGTGGCATAGATTTAAAACAAGCGGCTATTAAACGAACGCACAGATAGGGGTTAAAATTATTGAGGCGCAAAGAGA
>NW_015336260.1:0-217 GCF_001447785.1 Gekko japonicus
CACACATTTACTTAGAAATCGGTTTTATTGAAATTGGTAAAATTTTACATAATAGCTGAAGTTGGTCTTAAGTAGTCTATATAAGCCACTGATTTTTTTCCTTTGGAAAAGGAAAGTTCATTATAGCCACTAATAGAGCAGAGCACCTGCTTTTGAGTGCAGAGCTCTAGATTATAGGATGTATTAAAAATCAGGATATAAGGATGATGCTCTGTTT
>NW_015336261.1:0-217 GCF_001447785.1 Gekko japonicus
TATTCTTTAAACAGCTTGTGCTCCACTTTGCTGAATATCTACACTGCCAACACAGAATGCCCATCGGTAACAATGGGAGAAGTCTAAAGGATGGTTGGATATAATGCCAATTGACTTACCTGAGCTCCACTGAAATACATTACACCACACAAATGTTACAATGAAAATGAAGAATGGGTTTAAAGAGACCTGCCCTGGTCCTGGAATGACAGCCGCC
>NW_015336262.1:0-217 GCF_001447785.1 Gekko japonicus
CACTCATCGGAGGAGGAGGGTGCCCCTACGTGGTACATCACACGTTCTTGGTATTAAAGACCAGAGTCGCAGGTGAGAGGCGTGATTTCCTAGTAGTCCTGAGCCCCAGTATCTGTATTTTCTGGGCATATGCAGAAATCAGATGTCCATGAACTCTTAAGAATGTATTTATGTCAAAGTAATATATAGCACGTCTCTGGCCCCAGCTCCTGCCAAC
>NW_015336263.1:0-217 GCF_001447785.1 Gekko japonicus
CAACATTACTCAGTGAAAGAGCTGGGGGGGGGGCCTGCAGGGATGTAAGTGTAATAAATAAAAGGAAATAAAAACAGTTTGGTGGAGCAAAACAGCATCCTGAATTCCTGCAGGGGCTCAGGGGAGACGTGGGCCCGCCACCGCTGCAGCTCACAGACCCAAGCCCCCTTGCCAGGGGGTGGGGCAGTGGGCGGCAGCCAATGAGGTGGAACAGCAG
>NW_015336264.1:0-217 GCF_001447785.1 Gekko japonicus
AGTCACCTGCTTTTTAACTTGTCAAACCTGTACAGTGCAGTCCAGTCCTCCATGGTTACTGCTGATCCTCCAGTGGTGATGGCTGAGGGACATTGAGCTTCCTCTGCTGCACCCTCCTTGGACATGTGTAGGATGCAGTACAGGAGCTATCTCATGTAGGCAGACATGCTGGTATATATGTCTCATGTAGCAACTTAGCCCCTGCTCTCCTTCCCAG
>NW_015336265.1:0-217 GCF_001447785.1 Gekko japonicus
CCAGAATTTAGCAGGTCCACATCTGATCAGTGTGTGGGTGCAAGACCTCCTGGGGACCCTATGTGCGGGATGTAACTAACTAAATGAGGAATATGCGATTGGATCCTAAATGATCAAAATTATACCTGGAAATGTGGTTCTTTGCAACTTCTGTAGGGCACCTCTTTCTCTGCTGAACTTCTTTTTCATGGGCCGTGGTCACACGGACCTCTTACCG
>NW_015336266.1:0-217 GCF_001447785.1 Gekko japonicus
ATGTTTAATTCAGAACCAAACTATATGTTGCTCCCCCCACCCCCAATTGTTTATGAGTCTTTTTACGTGTTCGGGGAACAGCTTCTAAAAGCAAACACACCAAAAGGGAGAGTCCAAATGGGTTCGGATTGGCCCTGCAGGGGGAGGCGGGGCTCTGTTTCCCCCACAAACTGCTTTCTTTCGCAAAGACCATACTGGGGAGGGGTTATTTTTGCTG
>NW_015336267.1:0-217 GCF_001447785.1 Gekko japonicus
GTTGTTACCAAAAATAATGGCTCACCAGGACCTCCCGACATTTCCTCTTGCTGGCTGCGGCCCGATTTAGTAGGAGATGCGTAATCAGTCCTGAACACCCAAATCAGTGGGTTTCAAAGGGTTTGACTGCTTTAGAACTCCTAGTGTAATTCACACCAAGCCCCAGCCTCACTACCACCACCACCGCAAAACTTCCTCATAAGATTTCTCAGTATGA
>NW_015336268.1:0-217 GCF_001447785.1 Gekko japonicus
CTGAGCTTTCTTTCCTGGGCCATTACGTTGACCCTGCTGGTGGGATAGCTGAAGCTGTGGCAGGAGCCTCCTGTACGGGTTGGTGGTTGTCCCTGTTTTAATGCCATCTTGTTTGTGTTTATGAATTCAGAAGCCACCTTCAATGTCCTACTCCTGCAGAAATGCAGCACAGAATTCATTTTAATGCTAAGGAAGATTCATCCCGGGGATGGGAGGG
>NW_015336269.1:0-217 GCF_001447785.1 Gekko japonicus
TACCCCTTTCTAAATTTGGGCTGTAAGTTCCTCAGGGCAGGGGCCTGTCTTTTGCTTAAATTGCTCTGAAAAGGGTACCGATGCTGTGTCTGAACAATTCTCACCTTTGGTGTGTTAAGATTTCACTAGCAACATGACTGCATCTCTGTCTGCAGGATTTGGTCAAGAACTCGGTGGGTCTGAAAAGCCGGGCGTCCATTCTGTTCCTGTCTGGGCT
>NW_015336270.1:0-217 GCF_001447785.1 Gekko japonicus
TCTACGAAATGACCCCTGGATGTGACGCCATAGCGTCTTTGTCCATTCTTCCCTCATCCCATCTGGTCAAGGCTCTGTCCAAACCTAGCTGCGTGTACATTTCCACGAGAGCTCCAGGCCCCAACTGTGTTACCTCAGATGCCGCCATTTCCTCCAGGGGAACTGGTCAGTGCCATCTGGAGATAAGTCATAATTCTGGGACATCTCCAGGCCCCAC
>NW_015336271.1:0-217 GCF_001447785.1 Gekko japonicus
GGGGAGAGAAAGTGGCAGCAATATCAAAAGGGCAGGTGAGCAAGCAGGGAAAGTGACCTACAAGGGAAATAACAGTGTGCTTGCTTTCCTAGCTAATTTACCTTCCCTCTCAGCACAAAATCCTCAGGTTGGAGGCAGTGTGGTGTAGTGGTCAAGGGCGTTGGTCTAGTATTGGGGAGACCCAGTTTTGAATCCCTACCTGTGCCATGGAAGCTCA
>NW_015336272.1:0-217 GCF_001447785.1 Gekko japonicus
CATTTTCCGGCATGTTGTAACATTCTCATCTCTTTTATCACCCAATTTGCAGCGGAACCCTTCCTGATTCACTGCACCATTAGGCCTTTTTCCCCTCCCTGTTTCATCTTGGGCTGAGACCCCAGGCTTCTTTCTACCACGAGAAGCAACCAATTCTGTTCTTTGCTTCTCTTCTGCGTCCCTTTTCTTTCTGCACTGTCCCGTTGATACCACTTGG
>NW_015336273.1:0-217 GCF_001447785.1 Gekko japonicus
GAATATCCTCCTGCTGTGGTGGAAGCTGCTTCCAAAGGAATGTTTTCTAAAAAAATCTGCACAACAAATCTGACGCCCTGAAGGGCAACAGCCTCGTCGCATCCTGCCCACTTTCTAAACACATTGGCAGATGCCAGGAAAGGTGTTGGAGTCTGCCATGGAGCCCATGGGTGCCCTGTTGTTGGGGACTCCCCCTGCTCTTTGGATTTAAATTTTT
>NW_015336274.1:0-217 GCF_001447785.1 Gekko japonicus
GCTGGTGGGACTGCGGAAGCGGCGCACACGGACAAGCGGGTGGCCATTTTGTCACGCGGTATCCCATTGCCAGGGTCTGCTTGACCCACTGACTGTAGGTGAAACTACAGGCACCAGCCGTGTTCCCTCTAAGCTGCATGTGTGAGCAGGTGCTCATGAACGCAAGAAGTCCAGCGGCAATCTGGAGCCATGCAGGGACCTGCACTGCCCACTGCCC
>NW_015336275.1:0-217 GCF_001447785.1 Gekko japonicus
CCAGTGAGAAGTGGAGGTGGTTTGCCATGACCTTCCTTTGCAAAATCTTCGTTGATTATCTCCTATCCAAGCACGGACCCTGCTTAGTTTCTGAGATCTGAAGAGATTGGCCTCTACCATACCACCTTCCCTCCCTCTAATTTCCACTACAACAAACATAGACTACAAGAGAGGCCCATCAGTGGCTATTGTCAGACTCTTGCAGCAATCAGTTCCC
>NW_015336276.1:0-217 GCF_001447785.1 Gekko japonicus
TGACATAGATTACCTGTGTGTCAGATCACATTACTCAAATAATATGCAGAATCTGCCAACACCCCTTTTGATAGCACAGACCCCATTGAAATAGTCCAATGACATCAATTGCTTCTAGGCCACTGGTCCTGCTTCAATAGGATGGGCCATTTCCCCCCCCCCCAAAAAAAAACTGCCTCAAAGATGGGCTCCACCTAGTGGAGGGTTGATGCATAGG
>NW_015336277.1:0-217 GCF_001447785.1 Gekko japonicus
AATCATTTATTTTTACAACCCAGCTTTCATCTTCAGAATATGGAGGGAGACAAGGTACACAAGGCTGTATTGTAGAGCAAAGGCTCTACTATTGTCATGATGTGATGCTTTGGTTGTTGGACCAGAGCTGCCACGCAATGGTGTATTGTCATAGACAAGTGGTGTTGTACTGCTTTGTTACAGCAATTTTTGAGAATTTCCATTAAGATTTGTGTTA
>NW_015336278.1:0-217 GCF_001447785.1 Gekko japonicus
AGCATCCTCTGTCTTCATCATGCCTTAGATGCTTACATCCGCAAAAAAAAAAAAGAGAGAGGAGAGCGCTCCCTGCCCCCACTGAGCTTACAATCTAAGGCAGGCCATGGGAACAACAAAAGTCGGGGCAGAGGCAGAGAGAAAGGAAGGAAGAGATGCAGTCGGGTGTCCTTCAAACTCATGGGCTTCTTCTGAGCCTATAGAGAATGCCTTTCCA
>NW_015336279.1:0-217 GCF_001447785.1 Gekko japonicus
ACCACTACACCAAACCACTACACCAAACGTAAAGATTTTCTCAGTTTTTCAAGTCGTTTGCCACCTTTTTGATGTCTGCCTTGAGTTCTCCTGACGTTAGGAGTATCTTCCGGATAACAGACAAGAACAGACTTTGGCGGTGCCTATCATCAGCTGACACAGAAGGAGAAGGAAGAAGAAGAATTGGTTTTGAGTCTCAGAGCGGCTTACAATCTCC
>NW_015336280.1:0-217 GCF_001447785.1 Gekko japonicus
TTTTTCCTTGTCAACTTATAATTGGACTCAAGTTCATGACTAATTTTAGCCGGTTCACAAACCGAAGTTTGTGGTGGCCTGTCCTCACAAACTTTCATGAACTTTTAAACAGTTTGTGGCGGTTCTTCTTTGGACCAGAAAGCAGAGGCTTAAATGGGCTCGGAGTCTCTTCAAACCCCTGCTTTTGGTCCTTGCCGCTGAGCGGTTTCTCGTGGCT
>NW_015336281.1:0-217 GCF_001447785.1 Gekko japonicus
TGGAGGAATGGTTGGTGAAGATGATGGAGCTAGCAGTAATGGCCAAACTTACTTTTTTGATTAGGGAAAAAACACTTTCTAGATTTACTGTTATCTGGAAACCCCTTATAGACTTCTTGTGTGAAACAGAAAAAAATGATTTGATGATTTGTGGGTTTGAAGATTAAGAGGTAAAAATATAAGATTACAGGGAAAGGAGATATATTTCTTCTATTGT
>NW_015336282.1:0-217 GCF_001447785.1 Gekko japonicus
TCTTTCGCAGGATCTCTCTCCCCATATACCCCCTGCCTTTGCCAGCATGCCAAAAATTAAAAGAGAGGGGAAAAAAAAGATTGAACCAGATCCAAGTTTCCATTTATTTTCTTGTGAGTGGCAAGGGAGCGCCGGAGCTGTAATGCTTGGCTTTTGTAGTCTTGTCACTTTGATAAATTCTTTAGTAACATCTGACTTTAATGCAAGGAAAGGCTTG
>NW_015336283.1:0-217 GCF_001447785.1 Gekko japonicus
AGCTTTAAATTTTCCTTTGATTTCTTGCATCTTGTGGAACAGATTTGTTGTTCTTCCTTTTTTCTACATTTAGATGTCTGATTCTATTTTTGTCACTTTGGTTTCTTGTCTTTCCTTAGCAATGTTAAAGGATTCCTCAGTCATCCATCGAGGCTTTACATTTATTTTGGCTATAGGATTAGTCTGCCCATTCTTCCTTAATAATATCTCTGGTTTC
>NW_015336284.1:0-217 GCF_001447785.1 Gekko japonicus
GGGAGGTAAGGGACGTTAGTGGGGATTCACATAATCACCATTCTGTTGGAAAGGGGCATGTGTTTTCAGCTATGGGATAGCCATAGCTTGGAGACTTGCCGGATGGCTTTGGGCCAGTCTCGCACGCTCAGCCAAGCCTCCCACACAGGGTTGATGTGAGGATGAAGAAGAAGTAGTACCCTCCCCATAACAGATACCCTGTGAGCAGGGTTCCCTC
>NW_015336285.1:0-217 GCF_001447785.1 Gekko japonicus
GACTCTTGTTGTTTTCTGCTGCTGCGGACAGACGAACACGGCAACTCATCTTGATCTGTATGCAGTGTGACACTGACAGCAACCCTGTGAAGTATGCCAGCGTTGTTCTATTAGGGGCCACCCTGAAGCCCTCTAGTAAATTTGTGGCCAAGATAAGATTTGAACCAGCAATTTCCCCAGGTCCTAAATCTAGTGATACCTTAGAACAGTGATGGCA
>NW_015336286.1:0-217 GCF_001447785.1 Gekko japonicus
CCAGCTTCGTCGGCGCCCGCTCCCTGAACAGACGGACACCGAGGAGTGGGGACACGAAGTTGCCCCATAGGGGCCCCCCCAACGCACCGACGTGGGAGCCACCCGGAGATGAGCGTCCCGACAGCGCCCCTAACCCTCCAGAGGACACCGATGAGGCCCCAACTGCAGGCGCTCCAGAAACCGAGGGACCGGCACCACAGGCGGGCCCCAGCACAGG
>NW_015336287.1:0-217 GCF_001447785.1 Gekko japonicus
TGCCGTCCCCGTCTTCTTTGACCTTTCTCATAGCCATTAATAAATCCATCCTATATGAATTATCAGTCTTGTCCCCTTTTAAAGCCATCCTTGCCATCAGTGGCCATTGCTCGTATCTTGTGGCAGGGAGTTCCATAAGTTGATGGTGCATGGTGTGACAACGTACTTCTGTTTGTCGGTCCTGAAACGACTGCCCATCGGCTTCATGGTGTGCCCT
>NW_015336288.1:0-217 GCF_001447785.1 Gekko japonicus
TTTCCTTTAATAAAAGCTACTTATTAGTTCTCGAACTGATTGTGAGTCTCTTCCCCTAACCCCCAAAGCTTCGCTGCGTTAAGGTCTTTGAGCACTCTGCTGTATTTCCGTGGTTCCCTGACAGTGTCAAGTCCAGAGAATCCAACACAGAGCGGCTGCCGGTCTGAGGAGACAAGACTGACCCTGAGGGACTAAGGGTCTGATTCAGTAGAAGGCG
>NW_015336289.1:0-217 GCF_001447785.1 Gekko japonicus
TCCTACCCAAGGTGTGTACATCCCTCATGTTGTCTGGAAATAACATCAAATTAAAAAAAATGCTTTGCAGAGTAAAATCTGAATTGACTTCACTTTAATTTAGTTCTCCGAGAACAAATCTACGTGTGGCTCTCCGTGGCCATGTTGTTCACCCCTCTTCCATGGAAGCTTGGTTCTTTCTGTTGGAGTAGAGTTTTCTAACCTGTAGGTCCCAACC
>NW_015336290.1:0-217 GCF_001447785.1 Gekko japonicus
TTCTCCAAATCAAGGCATTGCTAGCTCCTCAAATGGCTGCCAAGGTGTGAGGTGAGCCAAGATGGAATTGAAGCCAATAGCACAGGGAGAACTGGCAAAACATTGCATCCATGACCATCATTGAATGTAAAGATGTGGAGCTAAACTGAAATAAGCCTTTTTGTATTCAGAGCCAGAACTGTACAGTTTACTGAATTTTTAATGTATTGTTTATAAA
>NW_015336291.1:0-217 GCF_001447785.1 Gekko japonicus
GTTGTCAAGCCAGGATTCTCCCAGGTCTCCATCTCTGGTGGAGAGGTGTAGAACGGCGGTAAACCCTACATTTCTGATTTCCATAATGAGCAGAGGAAGAGAACAGTGAAAGAAGTGTAATCAGATTCACTACAAGTGAAGGAATGAAGAACTACTGTCAACTCGGTCCATTTTAGAAACTTTCAGTTGTCAAGACAACTAGCCATGGGGTCAGGTA
>NW_015336292.1:0-217 GCF_001447785.1 Gekko japonicus
CTCCAGGTATTTTCCAACAAAGACCTGGCAACCCTACCAGCAGGTCCTATTTGCTGTGCATACGGCAGTTGCCTTGTTTTTTATCACTTTGTTCATGCATGTTTGGTCTAGCAGACCGTACAGACCCACGGGATGTCTTGCAAGGATGTCTTGCAAGGCTACAGCTTTCCTGTGAGTTTAGAATCTTGACTCGTTCAGGGGCCTCTTCCCAGTGAAA
>NW_015336293.1:0-217 GCF_001447785.1 Gekko japonicus
AGATGCTCTGCCACTGAGCCACATCGCCTCTCCTAATTGGCATGGGGTGCAATCCATCAGGAATTTCTCTGTGCCAGCCACATTGAAACCACCTGCCTTGCTGTTGCTGCTCTCTCATAGCTCCTGTTCACCGCAATGAGATCTGTCCAGGAGAATATCCTGGTGGGTTATTTGTACCCTACGGGGAATGGGTAGCCGCCAGACTGCCTCGATCCTG
>NW_015336294.1:0-217 GCF_001447785.1 Gekko japonicus
AAAAAAAGCAATCCAAATTCTTCATCAAGGAAAGGCAGATTCTGTGTTCCAAATTATGCAAATAAGGTTTTTTTTGGTTATCTCTGTGTTTTTCACAAATTTGCATGAATTTCAGCATGTGTTGGGGAAGAAGAGGGGAATGTAAAGAAGGAAAGAGCGTGGAGTCTATTTGATGTCTAATAGGGGTCAAGAGCTATGAGAGAAGAAGAGGCAGACA
>NW_015336295.1:0-217 GCF_001447785.1 Gekko japonicus
AATGAATAAACCTCAGCTTCATCACACGCAGGTTTGCCTTACAGGACTGTTGTTGAGATAACAAAGATAACACACAGTGGAGCCTTTGGAAAACCTTCAAGTACCTAAGGTACACCTTGTACGGCTCCCGTGGTGCCCCTCCAACTCCTCAGGGCTTGACACACCACCTGTCTCGACACGCGTCTTCCTTCTCCTCACTCTCCAACATCAAACCATC
>NW_015336296.1:0-217 GCF_001447785.1 Gekko japonicus
GCTAGCTTGGGCCATCCAGGTCAGGGCCCTGAACCACTTAGGCTGCCGCATTGGAAGGGCTGCTTCCTCCCATACTGTCCATCTGAACAGTGAAATCCTCTTCCCAAACCTCGTTCTCCGTACTCTTGCATGCAGAGGCGTGGTAGGTCATGATCAGAGACAGTGGGGAATGTCACCTTTGGAATGCTCCCCTAAATTTCTGAAGAACCCCTTCCTA
>NW_015336297.1:0-217 GCF_001447785.1 Gekko japonicus
TTTTTTTCCTCCCGGGGAGAGTAAGACAGCTTTGAGGTAGTGATTTTCATGGAGGAAAAATAGCAACGGGGAAGGGCTCCAAAGCCCCTCTCTGCCCTCCCTCTGCTCCGCTAGACGCCCATCCCTGAAAAACACCAGCCCAGCATCTGCTAAAGGAACAAAAAAAGAATCCTTTAAGATGATCACAGAATTATGTGGAGTTTTGCTGCCCCGAAAC
>NW_015336298.1:0-217 GCF_001447785.1 Gekko japonicus
AAAGGGTGGAATACCAAAGACGTTGAAAAAAATGTGTTAAAATCATTACAGATTTGTTTCATGCAAGAGCAAAATAATTGAAACAGGGATTTTGGACTTGAAACGGTGGGCTGCTAAATTCATCAACACTTCTAGTGGGGAACGGATATACCTCACCTCTGGTTCACAGTCATGTGAATGCACAGTAGTGTTGCCAGTCTCCAGGTGAGGCCTGGAG
>NW_015336299.1:0-217 GCF_001447785.1 Gekko japonicus
CTGAGAAAGTCTGGTGGCAGATGATCTGTCCAGTCTTGGTGTGGATTTCCGTAGAGGTCTGATCACGACCTTGCGCGCTCAAGACATTTGGGGTGCCAGATCGCCTAGCAACCCTGTTGCACATGCGTGGTCGAATTGGGAAGTCTTTTGCTCAACTGCTTATGCACATGCAGCGAACCCTGGAGAGGCTGTTCCAGAAAATGGATGTAGCAACTGA
>NW_015336300.1:0-217 GCF_001447785.1 Gekko japonicus
TCCCCTGGAGAAAATGGTGACTTTGGAAGACACTCTATGGTAAACCATAGAGACCAGGAGAAAATGGAAGTCCCTCCCGAAAGCACCACTCCCCAAATCTTCAGGGATTTTTCAAGCCAGAACAGTTAACCCGGTCACCCCAAGCAGAGTTTTATGACATGCAGGTGAAGATGTTAACTGAAATGTGTAAGTTAAAATGGTAGTCTGTATAGGCTTC
>NW_015336301.1:0-217 GCF_001447785.1 Gekko japonicus
GATGATTGGATAGAGCTATGGGGTGGGTAGCTTGAGATGGGTATAATATTGGGATTGGTGCCAATATTCATAAGTTCTGAGACGAGTTGGCTTGTACCTGTCACGACTGCATAGCTCAATAAATCTTTTCACCCAAGGAGTGTTGTTGAGACTGAATACATGCGGGGACCTGACAATATCTCTTCCTGCACACACACCCAGTGACCCCTGCTCTGTG
>NW_015336302.1:0-217 GCF_001447785.1 Gekko japonicus
AATGGAAGTAAGGGTCTTTTTGGAGTCATGCACTTGAAGCACTTCGGGAAAGTACTGTAATAATACCAAGGTTCTAATTTTTGTCCTTGCTTTTTGCTCTCATCTTTCCCTCCCCCACATAATCCTCACCATCAATTTGTCTTTAAAGCATTCAACATGGACATGACCTCCTACAATCTTCAAAAAATATTGGGCTGGCCTGGGCTATCCAGGTCAG
>NW_015336303.1:0-217 GCF_001447785.1 Gekko japonicus
CTCATTTAAAAGTACTGAGTCATTCAACATTCTATTTACAATTCAAATATATTGCACAGATACAGAGAAACTCTGAGTATTCTGATAATTTAGTCATCCCCACAATACATATGTGTGTATGTTTATCTTTTTCTCCACACATACACACACACAAGCGCACCACAATTTATTTATTTTTGCAGGGGGGGAAAGGGAACACCGTATAGATGGCTATTCC
>NW_015336304.1:0-217 GCF_001447785.1 Gekko japonicus
TACCAGGGCACAGATAGGTGAAGCAATGCTCTTGTCAAAACTGGCTCAAAATTAGGCTCTGTGATTGTGCTAGACCAGTGGTGAAATTTGGGTTGAAATATGATTGGTGCATCGTTAGGGTCCTGGAGCCCAACAGTGAAAAGCTTGAACTATCCAATAACAGGCTTCCTAATTTGAGGGTGGTACTGGTAAAGGCGAATCTAAGTGATAGAGAAGA
>NW_015336305.1:0-217 GCF_001447785.1 Gekko japonicus
GGGGGGGGTCACGAAAAACAGTGCCCCTCTCACAGTGGCTAATGGCGAAGCTGGTCTTTGCTGCTGGGAAGAATTATGCAGAGTTTGAACAAATCTGCATGAATCAACCGAGCTGAGCTTGCAGGAGCCTGTTTACAGGGAAGCGACACCAACAAGGTGACGTTTCCCTGTTAATCACCCGTCCTTGTAAATATGCTCAAATTCACACAGTGAAATT
>NW_015336306.1:0-217 GCF_001447785.1 Gekko japonicus
AACAAATTCCAGTGCTCCTGGGGAGGGGGGAGTACAGCTGTGGGACCAGGCTTGGTGTGAAGGGAAGGGGATGGAGAAGTACACTAGCTCGGCCCCCTTCCAGCCTGTGTCCATTCCCAAGGGTTGTAGGCAGTGGAGCTTGGATGACTGACCCCCATCCGACATTGGCATTGTGCAATGCTAGGTCTATCAATAATAAGATCATGGTCCTTCAGAA
>NW_015336307.1:0-217 GCF_001447785.1 Gekko japonicus
ATGTTTTAATTTGTTCCTCACCTTGATGGCCCTTTTGAAGGCAGAAAGGTAAAGTATAGATTTTGTAAAGCAGAATTTTAACAAATCTAATCTAGGCTTTTCATGCAGACATCCTTTTCCTGACCCCCAGCATCATACGTTGCACTCTGGAGTCCTTTCTGGAACTTAGGACAGATAAGGAGGGTAATGCAGATACATCAAGCCACCATCTAATAAG
>NW_015336308.1:0-217 GCF_001447785.1 Gekko japonicus
TTCCTGCCCAAAAATAGCCCTGATGGCAAAGATAGGCTGGATTGAGGAAGGGGCATAGAAAATGGGAGCAGAGGCAGAATACGGCAGGACGGCACTATGTATAAAACCAAACAAGGTAGTGTTGCTGTTGTTTTTCTGTGCCAATGTCCACCCTTTGTATGGCTGCATGCAAAAACTGGGATGAGACTGTGATTAGTAACCACAACTGAACATAAGA
>NW_015336309.1:0-217 GCF_001447785.1 Gekko japonicus
ATCCCGACTAGTATTTCCGTTGGCACAAGTATTCCATGAACGGAGCACTGTTTTGCCATCTTTACCCCCTCCCACGGGGAACCTAGAATGTAGGAGGATTTTAGGGTCCCCAACCCCATTAGGTTTTTTTTTATATGGGCGGGTGGAGTCTGGCTGGGGAACGCAGGCTTCCGGACGGAGAGAAACGCAGAGTGAACAGTTGCCTCAAACTAGAAGT
>NW_015336310.1:0-217 GCF_001447785.1 Gekko japonicus
TAAATAAATTTTAATTTACTAGCTCGATAGTATCTCAAAAGATTTGGACACATTAAGCCTCCTTCTTGCTTTTGTCTTTGAAAATCAGCCAAAGCTACAGCGACCATTCAAAACACCTGCCATTGGCAATAAAACTGCTTAACGTAACTAGGTTAACATCTTTAGTGGGTTAAGAAAGGTATTTGCTCTGTTTTAACTCCTGCTCAGTAGAATTAAA
>NW_015336311.1:0-217 GCF_001447785.1 Gekko japonicus
AAAAATCAAAATATGTAATATAACGTAAATTCAGGTCTGATAATAATTTGGTTCAGTCTTTTTTCCACAGTCACCTTCCTATAAATACAAGAGAGTGTGAGTATAGTGCAAAGAAACACTCTGAAAATGCTTTCATTTCACTTCCATTCCTTTTGGCCTTTCATGACTTTCTAGCAGATCAACCAGTAACTTGAGGGGGTTGGGAGAAGGGTCAGAG
>NW_015336312.1:0-217 GCF_001447785.1 Gekko japonicus
GCTTAGAGGGAACACTGGTCTGGAGTGATATTGTCCCTATGAGCCGCTCAAGTCGACAATCTGGCCACAGCTTTCTGTGCCAGTTGTACCTTCCAGACACACTTCCAGGGCAGCTCCATCTAGATGTTTCCAGGGCATGCACCACAACGGCAAGATTGTTTTTGCCAGGAAAGGCGAAAGCTGGTGAAAGGTGTTCCTGGTCTCCACCTCCTTATCC
>NW_015336313.1:0-217 GCF_001447785.1 Gekko japonicus
AAAAAAATCAGTAATTGCTAGATTGCTATAATGTTATGACAATTTATTCCTCTATGTCCCCAGCTTTCATTTTTTAAAAATATTAAGTGTCTAGCCCTTTTCATGAAAGCTGGGAACGCAGGGCAAGTAGTACATCCCATCAACCAATCATTGTAATGTTATAGTAACCTAGCAATGCCCTGACCTGGATAGCTGTTAAGTTGTTCGCTTAACAAAG
>NW_015336314.1:0-217 GCF_001447785.1 Gekko japonicus
TTCAATCTTTCCCAGCATCAGGCATTTCAATTTGTCTACATTCATTCTCTTATCATAGAGATTTCCAGTTTGGCCACTGTAAGTGGCAGGAAGTCATTGCTGATACATGAAAGTATGTATCATGGGTGCGCAGGAAAATGACCCCTTTATTATGTGGTTTGAGAGAGGTCTGCAAAGGAGGTGGTATTATCCCCATTTTACAGATATGAAACTGTAG
>NW_015336315.1:0-217 GCF_001447785.1 Gekko japonicus
CAGTGGCACAAAATATGGAATGCCCCGGCATATAAAGGGTCGAAGGTTTTTGGGCCTGAGATGTTGGAATGCATCCCTGTGACCTTCTGTCCTTCCATCTCATTTCCCCCTCTGTTTGGGGGGCGAAGCCCTGACCCTTCATCGCTCAGGCTGGTCCAGTCTCCTCAGATCCCGGAAACTAAGCCAGGTCGGCCCTGCTTACGACTTGGATGGGAGA
>NW_015336316.1:0-217 GCF_001447785.1 Gekko japonicus
GTTCTTAAAAAAACCTCATCCATTTTACATTGTAGTAGCTGACTATAGAGCACTACTTTTTTCTTCCCCGTGTTGATATAATACCTGTTTGAATTAATCGCTCAACTTAATTACCATATTAATCCCATCAAATTTGTTGTGTAGAGAGTTATTAAAAAGAACTAACAGTTGTTTCCAATTGTTCCGAAATATTAAAAATATAAAATAAAATATAAAG
>NW_015336317.1:0-217 GCF_001447785.1 Gekko japonicus
TTTCTCCAGGGGAACTGATCTCTGTAAGGCGGGAGATGAGGTGTAATTCCAGGGGCTGGCATCCCGAAATGATATGGGCTGGGGGAGTTAGCTTTCACTTCCCCTAGCACTGCAGTCCTAATCAATACAGGCCTTGCACACAGCTGCTTTCTTCAGCTAAATTACATGTCAGGGGATCTCATCACAAATTTCTAATGTCATGTGTAGTTTGGCTCTT
>NW_015336318.1:0-217 GCF_001447785.1 Gekko japonicus
GCAAGACCGTGGGCAGGAACCGCAAAGGCAAGGACGTCAGGAGCGCATGGAAATAAACAGATCTCTGCCTGCGGGCCTCTCGTTTCTGTTTTTACAGAAAGCAGATTCTGAGTCAAGGCCAGCCTTGTCCGCTCCAGCTGGCAGCAGCTCTGTCGCGCTTCGGTGCGGTTTTCCTGTCATTTTACCTCCTGGTCCTTTTAACTGGAGAAGTTGTGGA
>NW_015336319.1:0-217 GCF_001447785.1 Gekko japonicus
AGGAACAGGAAAGAAAGACAAGGACTAACCAGGCAAATGAATAGTTTACAGAAATGAACCACCAAGATGTTTCAAATAGAACAATCTTTTCAGGTCCAGTTCTCCCCTTAGAGCATTCTGTTTGTGTGCATTATGGTTGCCAACCTCCTGGTGGTAGAAAACAGTCCATGACAACCGTGATCTATTTATGAAGGGAATATCACCCTTTTTTAGATTT
>NW_015336320.1:0-217 GCF_001447785.1 Gekko japonicus
AGCTCTGACAAAATCTTTTTCACAGCTAAATTTTGCCCCTTGCAGACACATTAATGTCCTTCAGGGGAAGATCGCTGCCCCTTCCCATCTAAGATGTCTCCACACCTGGACATGTCATGGTGCTGTTCCTTTTGATGACTGACTATATAGTTTCAGTCTATCAACTCCATCATTTTAGCTGTCATCTGTGCAACAGAGATGCTGCTTTTTGTTATAT
>NW_015336321.1:0-217 GCF_001447785.1 Gekko japonicus
CAATGAAGCTTCCACTGGCTATTTGCTATGTTCATAAAATGACGGGCTGTCTTCTAGCAGTGGGGTCCTAACCGAAGTCAGCCCGTTTTCTTCAGTGGAATGAACACAATGTAACTGTACAGTTTGGTTAGGGTGAGCAGTCTCAATCAATCTGAATGCCTTCTTGATTTTCATTAAAACATAAACCATTTACAGGACTTAAAAAGGTACCAGGTGC
>NW_015336322.1:0-217 GCF_001447785.1 Gekko japonicus
AGGAGAGTGAAGTGCTATCGTCATTCAGCGTAGAAATCACTCCATCTCCAAGATGTAACGATAGATGGACTCATATTCTAGTTGTATCTAAATAAGTGAGCCATGACTCATGAAAGCTCAGCCCCATCCACAAATTTTGTTACGTCTTTAAGGTGGCACTGGACTCTTGCCCTTTTCGACATTTATGGTATGGTTATACCATAGAGTTTCCAGCAAT
>NW_015336323.1:0-217 GCF_001447785.1 Gekko japonicus
GCTGCCAGGAAAGGGGGCTGGAGGGAAGGTCATGCCAGGCTCTGCCAGCCAGCTGCGGAGGGATGGCAGGGCATGCAATAAAAGAGCAAGGGGGTGGGTGAGGGAGTGCCGCCACATCTGCCCAGGGAAAGGAAGGGGGTGCTGTGGCTGCGAGAGGCAGGCTCGGGAGGGACTGCTAGCCGCACAGAAGGCGCATGGCAAGGACCTTCCTGCTCTT
>NW_015336324.1:0-217 GCF_001447785.1 Gekko japonicus
AAATTTGAGCAATTCTGCTATCCTTGGTTATATTAGCCATAGGTCTTACCTAGCAACACTGCTCTTATTTTTATGTGCAGCTTAATCATGTTTGAATTTCAGCACCAAACGAGTGTGATTTGTATGTTCAATGAATCTATGGAGGGAGATGAAATTGCAGGAGCTGTCCCTCCCTGCTTCCAGCCTCTATAGATTTAGCTGAAGGTCTGAAGAAAAC
>NW_015336325.1:0-217 GCF_001447785.1 Gekko japonicus
AGTCTGCTGCTCTTAACCACCACAGCAAACTGGCTCATCTCAAGTATCAATGGATTTCCATGCTGAGAAAATCTGACTCTTATGGGAAACTTATGGGAAACTGGCTCATCTCAAGTATCACTGGATTTCCATGGTGGGCAAATCCGACTCTTATTGGAATGTGAGAGACACAGTACCTCTTGTCCCCTGAGGAAGGATCCACCCAGCTCAGGGATGT
>NW_015336326.1:0-217 GCF_001447785.1 Gekko japonicus
AATGTTTGCTTGTTTTTTGGAATCACCCAAACTGCAAACTGCAGTCCTTTTTTCCCATTCCCTTTCCACTCCCTCTACCTTGCAGGATGGTGGGGGAGTGGGAGTAAAATTACCTTTGTTTCTAGGGGAGAAATAAATAGCCTAGGCAGTGGGACATTTCTGTTGGGAAATGGCCATATTAAGTGCTGTTGCTACTTTCACTTTCAGGCAGAGCATA
>NW_015336327.1:0-217 GCF_001447785.1 Gekko japonicus
TGTGGTGATCTGGGAATTTGACAGTCGGCTCGTTGTTACATGTCATTGGTTCGGTCCTAATGAGCGTTCTACACAAGTTTAATAGCGCATTTGTCTTTAAAGGGAGGTCCAGTGAGTCGCCAGGGCCTGGAAGTGTGGTGTTGGTTACAACACAGTCTGTGGACAGTGCCAGCCGGGATGTGGCAGCACAGCCACACCAACAGGAAATGTGGCAGGT
>NW_015336328.1:0-217 GCF_001447785.1 Gekko japonicus
CTATGTTGTATGCTGGAAATGCTTTCCTCGTGTCGGCTGATGTGATAGGGCAGAGGCAGGCCTTCTGAGTAGCTTTGGGTGAGAAGCTTTGGCCACCTGCACAGCTTCTTTAGAAGCGTATAAGCAGAGGTTCTTCCTCAAGCCTGTCGGCTGGTTTCTTCAGAGTCAACAGTTGGCCCTGGCTAGCTCACCTCAAGTTGAGAACCAGTTTGGTGTC
>NW_015336329.1:0-217 GCF_001447785.1 Gekko japonicus
TCCATCTGGCTCCGTGGGTGAGCCAAAATCCGCTCTCTGCCCAAACAGCTTTGTACGCTTCACTTAGCAGTTTGAGTAAGGGAAGATGTAATTAATCTGCTAATAAGGAAATTCTTGCTCACAGGCTTTTAAAGGGTTTTTTTTTCAGCTCAAGAAAAAGTACTTATGTTTCTTTGCCTCATAAAAGTTTTGCCATCTATCTTTAATTACGTTTTAT
>NW_015336330.1:0-217 GCF_001447785.1 Gekko japonicus
TAATGCTTTCCTAAGCAGTGTTACACTCTCCAAATCCCATTAACTTCAGTTTACTTGGAGTGGCATAACTCTGCTAACAATTGCACTGTTATGGTCAGTTTGGAAAAATAGAGAAAGGCAGCACCTGAAAACCAAGCAGTGAAGGGAAGATTCTATGATGTACATATAAATGTATCAAAGAAATGCAGATGTCAAAGTATGCCACCATTTCACAACA
>NW_015336331.1:0-217 GCF_001447785.1 Gekko japonicus
CACAATCCTCAATACATAGAATGGCTGCGCTTCTGAACGTTGATCATTAATAATAACGGGTTATAGTACTTAATTATTGGGCTATGGAATGGAATGAAGTACTACGTATGATAAGTCTGAGTGCTGCACTTATGTATATATGGTTAATGCTTTGTTTATGGTTGAAAATTTTAAAGTTGTATATTATATTTGATCTGTTCAAAGAAAAAATTTCAAT
>NW_015336332.1:0-217 GCF_001447785.1 Gekko japonicus
TGGATGTTACTTCATCAGTATTTCCTGGGTGCATCATTTCAGTTTTCCTCAGAGGAGTGAATGACACTAAAAAATAGTAAAGGGGTACTCTCAGAGACATGACTGGGTGACACAAACCTTCGAAAATAAAGTTTGTCCTACCTTGCCAGCCACATCCTAAGTCTGAAGAATGGGACACAGTGTTTGGAAATTGGAGAGCCAGCATGGTGTAGTGGTT
>NW_015336333.1:0-217 GCF_001447785.1 Gekko japonicus
ACATGTTACTTGAAGTTTCAGTTTCCCCTAATCATCTCCACTCTTCTCATCTGCATCCTCACCCCTCAAAAAACATTTTCCGCTAGGACTGCTAAAACTGACCAGACTTATTTCCGCTGCACCCAGGAATCCCTCTGCCTAATACATAGCCTGGTGTACTTACTCTTAACACACCTTGATAAATTCTACCCAGGTAGTATCAACCATTTCCCCCCCT
>NW_015336334.1:0-217 GCF_001447785.1 Gekko japonicus
TAGATGTAGTCGTGGGCCTCAGCGGCAGAAACCACGATGCCTATGTCCTGACCCGATCCCACATCATGTATGCCATGGATGCAGGCCGCTTCGTCCCAGGGAACCCAACACGCTTGATTGAGGGTGTCCAGGTGCCGCCGCTCATACTCGCTGATGCCGCGTACCCCCTGCGGCGGTGGCTCATTCCACCCTACAAGGGTCATCTGAGTAGACGACA
>NW_015336335.1:0-217 GCF_001447785.1 Gekko japonicus
GTAGCAACAACACCGTTACTCCATCGGACTTGGCAGGAGGTGCTGCAGGCAGCTTTTGATATTGTAAAATATTTCCACGTGCTGAAGAACATTCCCCGTAAAAGGGACTCAGTGTACTTTGCAGCTCTTTTCCTGCTCCCAGAACTCAATCTGAACCACAACATTTCTTTGCCTCAGAGTTTCTCAGTGCTGCTCCCTTGTACTGATTACTAAACTA
>NW_015336336.1:0-217 GCF_001447785.1 Gekko japonicus
CCCCCCTCCTCCATGCCAGAGAACAAAGATCAGTATCGTCCCTTTAGAAGTATGGTTTCAGCATGTTGACATGATACAATCTATCAGTGTCATCAGCATTGGAGGGGGAGACCAGATAGCTTACTCCCCCCAACCTGCCATCTCTTTGGCCTGACAAGGCCTGAACCAGGAAAGCTCCATTTTATTTGTCTGAAGTGGTTTCAGAATCATCACAGAA
>NW_015336337.1:0-217 GCF_001447785.1 Gekko japonicus
ATTCTCATGCACCTAACTGTGGCATATTAAAATGAATTTCTCCTTGTTATGGCTCATTGGAAAGTGGGGGGGAAAGAATATGCTACAATTGTCTCCTATAGTTTAGGTGACTATCTCAATTAAGTAAAGTGCTACATGCTGTAAACCTCATAAAATATGGTAAAATTGACTTGTGTGGTAAAATTCTTTGACTTATGCCTTATATAACAAAAATGGT
>NW_015336338.1:0-217 GCF_001447785.1 Gekko japonicus
AGGCAGACGGGTTGGAGGGCGGTTCCCAATGGCTGAGCTCCTGAGCCCTGTACACGTTACAGTAAATGTGCGCACAGCCTGCATGTACACGCACACACCGGTTTGTAACCAAGAGACAGCACTTGTTCACTTTGCAGAGGAAACTGGGGCCCAGCTCCTACACAAATTAGGGGAGAAGCTGTGGCTCACCTGCTCGGCATGCGGAAGGTCCCAGGTT
>NW_015336339.1:0-217 GCF_001447785.1 Gekko japonicus
GAAAACCCAGCAGAGGAAATTGTTACAATTGACTTAGAAAACACAGAAATAGGGCAACAAACTCCGGAACAATTTAAAGAGCTACTGATTAACACGGTTCGACAGGGAGCGGAGGGAGCGTGTAAAAATATTATCAAGAACCTTCAAAACACTGATTTGCAACCACAAAATGAGGAGCCCATGCTACTCCAGCAAACTTGTGAGACTTTTGAGATAA
>NW_015336340.1:0-217 GCF_001447785.1 Gekko japonicus
TACACCGGTAATCTTTGACTGCCCGCCTATTCATAGCAGCATCACTTGCAACAGAGAAAGTGATGCTTTGCTCCTGAGCAAAAGAAAGAATAAAGGGAAAGCTTCTAAATAAAACTGAATGCCAGCATTTGGATTTAATAGTGGTTGAGGGAGTATGTGGTCTTCCTAATCTTGAAAAAAGAATATGAAGCGTTTAAGGTTCGGATGGAAATAGGGT
>NW_015336341.1:0-217 GCF_001447785.1 Gekko japonicus
GTATCCCATTCCCTAGTTATCTGTGTTTTGCAACTGACAGTGGGAGTGTTGAGGAAGGGGTGTGTGTTGCATCAGCTGCCTGATTAGATACAATATCCACATACTTTCTCCCCCTCCTCAGCCTGAAACATGGTTGGAGCACCCCCAGTGATATGTCAACATGTGGAGAAAGTGGCAGGTGCAAGGAAACCCAGGAGCATAAGAACATAAGAGATGC
>NW_015336342.1:0-217 GCF_001447785.1 Gekko japonicus
GAGCAGCAGGGAGCATCAGCGGCAAAAGCGGTGGCAGCAGCAGCGACTGCGGAGCAATGGCGGTAGCAGTGGAGCTATGACGGCAGAGCGGTGGCGATCTGGTGACCCTGTGATCGCGACGCTGAGTGACGGAGCCTGAGCGGAGTCCGGGAGGCGTGGCAGTGCGGCTCGGCGGAGCCAGCACGGATGGAGCTGGAAGCTGCGACTGGCACGGGGC
>NW_015336343.1:0-217 GCF_001447785.1 Gekko japonicus
GACTTATTACTTTTAATAAATTCATTACTATTTTACGTGGTGGCAGTTGTTCTCTGTGCCACTTAAACCTACACCGCACTCAGACACGCTATTTAAAATGGGTGCCAGGGGAAAGGTGGAGGTCAGCTGCTAAACTGCCATTTCTCTGGGAGTACACAAGTATGCAAGCCATCCTCATGGTCAGTAGACCTTGGGTAGTGTGGGAGAGCGGGGCACT
>NW_015336344.1:0-217 GCF_001447785.1 Gekko japonicus
TTAAACTTGTACAATAAGGGCAATAACCTGTGCAATGTATACATGGTTAACTACAGCAAAGGGTACACAGAATCCATCAGATACCAATTTATGCATTGCACTGAGAAGTGACACAAGAAACCCCTAAGGAGGGGACCGTTTTTACAAAAACAGAGGCAAACTGACATGAAAGGGATGCAGCAGCATGATTTAGTAAGAAAGCCAGGGGAATTAGTCT
>NW_015336345.1:0-217 GCF_001447785.1 Gekko japonicus
AAAAAAGCCCTGCTTCCAACCATCTCTACAGAATCATCCTACAGCTCTTTTTCCTGGAAGGAGGTGTAAAGAAAGGCTGCAAGACGCATGTACCTTTCAGAGCCCCTAGAGAAGAGGGAATCACGGGGGGTGCAGAGGATGCTGTATCAGACAAACAGTACATCTCTCACCTCCCCACCCATGCCCCCAAAAAGAGGAGAAGGAGAAGAAGAGGAGG
>NW_015336346.1:0-217 GCF_001447785.1 Gekko japonicus
GGGGTGTAAATCCAATCTCTTCTCCTCTTAAGTGGCACTTCTGCCACCGGTGCCCTTTCAGAATCAGGCGTTCATACCTCAAGACTAATCTTCTATACGCAGTTGCTTATTATATTTATTGCGTGTGGCATAAATGCTGTGCAGAGGGCACCTCTCCCATCTAATTACACAAGTGTATTCTAGGTAATATGACTTGCCATTATTATCAAGTCGCCCA
>NW_015336347.1:0-217 GCF_001447785.1 Gekko japonicus
AGGAGTCCAATGGGAACAATGGCATTAAATTCCAATAATTGCAACAAGGATTCAGTTTGTTTTCATCCCCCCCCCTTCCTTGTTATTATTTGTGCTACAAGAATAAGTTTCGTGCAGTGATGATCCATGTGCTGTTCCTGCTTATCTCTGTCAGAATAAGTCACCTAGAGGACACATTCCTTGGTTAGGCTTCACTCTAAATTAGGTGGTAACATAA
>NW_015336348.1:0-217 GCF_001447785.1 Gekko japonicus
AAGCCACCCCTTACCGATCAGAAAGGAAAGAAAGTAGGGAATTAAGGAACGAAGGAATTGTGTACAAGACTCAAACTCCATACTACCAGATAAATGAAAATGACATTGTTGAGCATCCTTGGAGACATCATTGCCTACTATGAAGCAAAATGTTTATTTGTTGTTTCCTGCTTTCTGGGGTGGGGTGGGGACACAACCTACAAACCCCATGTTCCCC
>NW_015336349.1:0-217 GCF_001447785.1 Gekko japonicus
CAGACAACTTCCTCCCTCCCTTCCTAAATCATCCTCTTACAATACCCGAAGAGCAGCTGGAGTGAAGATTACTACGATAGAGAAATGCAAAATACCTTGATTAATACTCAGAGAGGCTCTGATCCCGGAGAAAACACTATTTCCTGGGAAACGGAACAATAAACTCCTCAGATTTCAAGCTGTGAGACGGAAAGAGAGGGGCAAGATAGATGGTTGT
>NW_015336350.1:0-217 GCF_001447785.1 Gekko japonicus
CACACATATGCACACATACACATACAGCCAAAGATTAAATGGGACAGAAGATATTACTACAAAATGAGGCTAGACAGTCAAGCTATCCAAGAGATACTATACAAAAAGCACTTAAAAACAGCATTACTCAAAAGAGTAAATAATTTTATCAGAGTGTGGACTACTCTTGATTGGTAATGCAACAGCAAAGCAACTTGAATAGTGTACATATACCACT
>NW_015336351.1:0-217 GCF_001447785.1 Gekko japonicus
TTGATTTTTTGTATGTTTATAAGGTTTTATTGACACATTGTTGGAGACTGGGTTGATTTGCCCATGCAGGAATATCCACTTGGGAATGATTACTATAGCATGGCAATAGCATATTATCCAATGAGGTGTGGATGAATCCTAATATCTGAATTTTGCCTCATTGGCAAAATGAGTTGAGAAGAGAAGAAGGGATTGGCTTTATACCCTGCCCTTCACT
>NW_015336352.1:0-217 GCF_001447785.1 Gekko japonicus
TTAACCACAGACCATCATGAATTTTTAAGGGCTACATGAATCAGTTCAGTCCGTGAGGTTGTGATGTGGTAGAACCCCCTCCCCCCACCATGCTAGAAACACTTGCAGGGAACTCTGGCTGAGTCTCCTCTACCTGGCCCTCCAAGATTGGTGAGAGTTAGACTTAGGGGGTCTAAGTTAAAGCCCCTCAAAGATGGTGCCCCCAGGAAAGTGCTTT
>NW_015336353.1:0-217 GCF_001447785.1 Gekko japonicus
GTATATGTTGCAATAACAGGATGCTGATGTAAACAGTTTCTTTATATCGATGGATATGAGCCATAAGAATGAAACCCTTACTATGGAGAGTTTGGTCCATTATGAGGTGACTCCCCATTCCTGGTCCAAGTTCATAATGGCTGCTGGAAGAACCATAGCTACTCCTGACATAATGGATGTGCTTCACAAATAAGCACTTAGAAACATTACATACAAG
>NW_015336354.1:0-217 GCF_001447785.1 Gekko japonicus
TCTCTCTCTCTCTCCTCTTAGAAGAAATCCATCTATGCTGAGAATGAACTCATCCTTTTATTTTATTTAGGCAAAAAACCAGCCAACAACATATGCATTTATTTTATGAGCACCTACCTCTTAAATTTACTCACAGGTGCAATTACATTAGTTTACAGCATTCTCTGTGAGTCATATCCTTCCTGCTCTGCTGTGAAACCTTCAGAACCAGTCCAAC
>NW_015336355.1:0-217 GCF_001447785.1 Gekko japonicus
CCTTGCTGGGGTTGCCATAAATCAGCTGTAAGTTGACAGCACTTTACACACATACACACACGTACTGATGAGCACAGCTGTTTATATCCAAACACACTCAGCACCATTGACTACGTGTCTACCAATATGACTACGTGACTACCATAACCACCATTGACTACGTGAACTACCAATAATTGGTACCAATAATTTAAATTGTTTGTAAGCCGCCCTGAGC
>NW_015336356.1:0-217 GCF_001447785.1 Gekko japonicus
ACACTATTTCCCTCCCTCCCAACATAAAGCTCAAGATTCTCACAGCAGTCAGTGAGGAATAATGTTCCATTTTGTTTTTTTACATTGAGCAACTGGCTGTACAAAGATCTCACCACCATGTTGCACATTATGCTGGGGCAAACCTAAATCGGCCCACTAAATTGGCTCAACAGGAGGTGCATCCAATCACACCTCCCTGGTGAGTCTGAATACAAAC
>NW_015336357.1:0-217 GCF_001447785.1 Gekko japonicus
AAAAAAAGCATTTTAAAACATTTATTTTAAAAAATAGACCAAAGGAAATTGCCTGCATCAAGAGGTCAAAAACCGTCAACCGGCTGAAAGAAAAAGATTGGTGGGGAAACGGTGTAATTTAAGATTTCAAATGGGATCATGAATTTAAAGTATTTTCTTTGTACTACCTAGCTTGGTCTCATTAGCTGCTGGAAGCTAAGCAGGGCTGGCCCTGGTT
>NW_015336358.1:0-217 GCF_001447785.1 Gekko japonicus
GAACATTTTTGCTTCTCCCTTTTCACTGCAGCCAAAAATGCTCCCTTTCCCCTGAAATGCTCTTCTTGGGGATCTTAGGGAGGTATATCGTACTGCAGCTAGAGCAGTGGAAGCAAGAAAGTTGTGCTCTGTTGCCATAAATCTTTCCATCCGTGGAGCTCCTCTGTTGGATCCATACTTTTGTATGAAATGTGGTTATGCACTGTTTTTCTCTAGG
>NW_015336359.1:0-217 GCF_001447785.1 Gekko japonicus
CAACAGTGGCTTCTCTTACGTTCTTATGATGCAGTTGAAGACTATTATATTTAGGACTCTATTTGCCTGGTTTTATTTTTTGTTGATTGGCAGTCCTAACTGGAGAGTTTTAAACTGTGACCTTTTGTGTGTGTTTTTTTAAATAATTCCTGCTTTATTCCTATTGTCTTCCTGTTTTTATAGCTGTTTTTAGATTGTATGCCACCTCACAAGGGGA
>NW_015336360.1:0-217 GCF_001447785.1 Gekko japonicus
TTCTCAGTCTTAGCATTTAATCTATATTGAGTACAAAATATATCTTTTTTCTATCTTGGAGCTTCCTATAGTAGTCTCACTTAAATTGCCCGTTTCCATTGGCAATACAAGACATCCATGACAACCTATTTGACTTCTCCTAATATAATACCTACTTTCCTACCTACTTTGAAAATAAGAAAGCAAAACCAGTAGTTAAAATGGTATTGAAGTCTTA
>NW_015336361.1:0-217 GCF_001447785.1 Gekko japonicus
CTCTCATTGTAGCAAAGGCACCCTCTGAAGCAGAAAAAAAAAAACTGCACTAATTTATGTCAATAGTATGAAAAATGTTTAAAATGTCCCATTTACATTTTTTTAAAAAAACAAATCAAGTCAGGAATCAGTTATGTGTATTTACTTTCAGTGATACAGGTATCTTTAGCATAAGCAATTCAAACACCTTTGATGGGCAAAAACCAAATCTAGGTAA
>NW_015336362.1:0-217 GCF_001447785.1 Gekko japonicus
TGTTGTGCCACTGGGTCGTCCTCCTCATCCGCCACAGCCAAACGTGCCCCCTCTGGAACGTCATCTGGAAGGGGATGTCCACGGTCCTCACACAAATTATGCAGTATGACGCATGCTGTCACTGCGTTGTTGACATGGCGCAGCTCCAGTGGCATCCTGAGTAGGAGGCACTGCCACCTTGCTTTCAGACGGCCGAAGGCTCGCTCCACAACATTGC
>NW_015336363.1:0-217 GCF_001447785.1 Gekko japonicus
TTCTTTTAAAGAGAGAATCTGTCCCAAATTTCTGTAAAATCGATGTTTTATTGCCTGCTTTTATATTGGAAACATGCCATACATTTGATAATACGTTTGATTTGTTGTATGCAAGAACTCAAAATATTTGATAAACATGATGGATCTATATTTTCCCTTACCCCTTTCTCCCTTTTGCTGTAGATGGTCCCTGTGCTCCAGGCAGCAGCAAAAAAAA
>NW_015336364.1:0-217 GCF_001447785.1 Gekko japonicus
ACTAAAATCTCACATTTATCTTAGTGCAAGCAGGAAGACTATTCATAATTCAAACCATATATTTATATGTGACTGATATAGAACAAGGGGACTTTTCTATATACTCTAATAATGGAACTAATTTCTGAATAAGAATGCTAAGAATCTTGGTATTAATTAGTTTTGTCTAAACAATGCAAGAAATGACATCAAATCAATAATTTTTTATGTTTGTCTC
>NW_015336365.1:0-217 GCF_001447785.1 Gekko japonicus
CAACTCCTGGTTGATAGTTACCATTTACCTCAGAGTTTTCCCCTAGTAAACTACTTATCTGGTAGTTTCTTCCTAATAATGCTTACGTTGCGTTTGTTTCCAGCTTTTGCTCGTTTTCAGATGAGGATCTTGGAGGTAGTTTCAGTACCCCCTCTAAGAATCTGATGTATTCTTGATACCATAAATGTTCTTGGAATGTCTCACAATACAAGAACTC
>NW_015336366.1:0-217 GCF_001447785.1 Gekko japonicus
TGCATTCCATGAGAAAGATCATCAAAGCACTTTCCAAACAGAACTTATGATTTACAGTTGCTCAGAATGGCTTTTCTAGGTCAAAAGACTACCCTTGTGAAGACTGTCACCCAAATACTTTCCATTGATAAAGATCAAGGCATATCTGCAGCTAGAGCTTATTTTAGACATCTTAGCTCCAGAAGAGCCTTCAGAAAGACTTCTTAGTGACTTATCA
>NW_015336367.1:0-217 GCF_001447785.1 Gekko japonicus
GCTGGCTCTGTGTGCATATACTGCAAATACAGAATCGCATTTTAACAATTCTGCAGAGTTGCTGGGAGAGGACAATTTGAAGGATGCACGCAAATGATTACATCTAACACCGTGATGTTAAGATGTGGGGCCACAATTCTCCCTACCTAAGGCTTTAACTAAAGGGCAGCAGTATGTTGCCTTCTACTAAAACCACATGTCAAGAATAAAAACATGA
>NW_015336368.1:0-217 GCF_001447785.1 Gekko japonicus
TGTAAGTAAGAAGTGCTTGACCTTCAGATCACAGCCCGTGGTTTATAAGCAGGCAGCCTTTACAGAAACGAGAGGACTTTCCATCAGCTTTAGAACTTGGGTTGCTTAACCATCTTGATAAACACTGAGAATGCTACAGCGTGAGAAGTGGTGAACGGAAAGAAGTGTAGAGCAGTGGTTAGAGTGCTAGACTAGGATCCAGAAGACCCAGGTTCAA
>NW_015336369.1:0-217 GCF_001447785.1 Gekko japonicus
CCCCCCCCCACAGATGCATCTCAGTCAGCTAGAAGGGCATACCGTGAGCTTAGCAGAAAGCCAATGACAGAAAATCGATCGCTTTTTGAAAAGGGCTGATGGCTCCCGTGCCCTCTCTCACTCTGACTTTTAGTTTTCCTTCCTAACACAGACAGGTTGTCTTGATCTAGCAATATTGGATTTTTATTAATGAAAAGCAAAATGCTGCTCAGTGGGA
>NW_015336370.1:0-217 GCF_001447785.1 Gekko japonicus
TGCATGGCAAACATTCCCAGCCCTAATTTTGCCTGCTTTCCAGGATATTCTACCCTCTTCATTGTATATAAGGGCGGGTGCAGTACACACAATTAATTAGGATCAGAGGCAGTGTTTTCCTTCTTATCCTAACTTTCCACCACCAAGATTCTGTACAGGTAGAGCCCTTAAAAGCTCACACCACCTTGAATTAATGGTGCTGGGAAATTAAGGCTGC
>NW_015336371.1:0-217 GCF_001447785.1 Gekko japonicus
CCGACTTACCCATTGCTTGGCACAGGATATCCACCGTCTTCTCCACTTCGGCCACAATTCGGCTTTCTGGTTCGGCGGTGAAATATGGTGGCTCTTAAGAAAAGACAGAAAAGGAGGGTCACTGACAGAAGATATACATAGATTGCAAATCGCAGGCCTCCTTCTGAGTCCCTGTTGGGCTGAAATGCTGTAGTGGTTAAGAAAGGCGGACTCTAAT
>NW_015336372.1:0-217 GCF_001447785.1 Gekko japonicus
ACCCTCACTTTGGCTTTATTTTTGAGGTACAGTGTTTGTAATGCCCTGAGAAAGTTGTTTCCAAATCCCAGTTTCCTAACCAGTGCTAAAATATATGGGATTTCAACCGAGTCGAATGCTTTCTCAAAATCTAAAGCTAATATTAGAGAGTCCGTCCGTAAGGACTTCCCGTAAGCTATAATATCTATGGTTCTGCGGATATTGTCTGTTATTTGTC
>NW_015336373.1:0-217 GCF_001447785.1 Gekko japonicus
TTGATGGCTGCCTTGTGGGTGGGAAAATTTAGATTCTCCCAGTCCTGCCCACATAGCAATAATTTTCTCTTCCCTTCAGTGTCAACCCCCCTCCCCAATGGGTTATTTTTTGGAAGGGTTTAATAGACAAGTGAATATCATTACATTGATACAATACAAAATCTGTGTATAATTTTTCTGTAAAATCCCAGGGGTTTTTTGTTTTTGTTTTTTAAAG
>NW_015336374.1:0-217 GCF_001447785.1 Gekko japonicus
GAGCTGCATCTCCCATGGTGGCAGTGGAGGGTCTGGTCCTTAGTCTGGTGGCGTCTCCGGACACAGCTACTTCTATGTTTTAATTCTGCTCTTTCTGCAAGGAGCACGGAGCAGCATTGCTCTCCCCATATTGGCATTACAAGGATTGTGTGAGGAATGTTAGGCCAAGAGACGGGGCTGAGGCTGCTCAATGAGCTTCATAACAGAGCAGGGATTT
>NW_015336375.1:0-217 GCF_001447785.1 Gekko japonicus
CCAGCTCCCACTGGGAGACTGGCAACCCTAGCATCAAAGGCTATCAGTCCCTGGGGGCAGTTGTAGTATTCTCTACAGGGGATTCAAAACAAGGCTTTTGTTTGAAAGACTCCACCTGCGTTCCTTTTAACATGCATTTCTGCCGCTAGAGAGCACAACGTCTGGATAATTAGCCGAGTATTTCTGTCTTTCCTATCTTTTCTATTACTGTTCATTC
>NW_015336376.1:0-217 GCF_001447785.1 Gekko japonicus
TATGAAGCGCTCAAGTGAGCAAGCCTGACCACGGGGTCCTGCCCTTTCTCTATGATCACGGCAGTGTACCTGCTTCTCTTCCCCCTCCCAACAATTTATCCTCACCACAATCCCGAGATGTCACCCAGTCAGGCTCACGCACTGCGGACTCTCTCAGGTACTGAGACAACAATTATGGCGAAAACCAGATAGTAAACAAGTATAAAGCCAACAGTCG
>NW_015336377.1:0-217 GCF_001447785.1 Gekko japonicus
AGGCACAGAGTCTCGCACTGAAGGAGAGAAAAGGGGAAAGCCACCCACGAAAGTTGCTCGCTAGAGCCAAACATACAAAAACTCTTTCACACTGCTGTGTATGCGCTTCACTGATCTATCACTAGTCTTTCTCTGCGTTGAAACACACGGCAGCAGTTTCCCCTCTACGTCTGGTCGGCTGAATGGCAACACGTGTCGACCTCGTGTGCATTCAGAC
>NW_015336378.1:0-217 GCF_001447785.1 Gekko japonicus
GCTAGGCAAGCTTTTAAGAAATTCACAAACAGAGCATGAAGGTAATAACGCCTCCCCCCCACGCACACATATCCGGTTGTGATGATTGCCACAAGATGTGGTAATGGCCAGTAGCTTACATGGCTTAAAAAGGGGGATTCGACATATTGATGGAGGAGAATCCATTGATGGCTGTTAACTGTTATGGATCTTCACAGACAGTATGCTACTAAAACCA
>NW_015336379.1:0-217 GCF_001447785.1 Gekko japonicus
TCTTATGTTTGGAATGCTTGCAGCCTGATCGCTGTAAGCACACCATACCTATTTGGTCTTCCTATCCAAAGTGCTGTAAGGGGGAAAGGCAGTGGGTGAGCATGCCACACCTGGAGTGCATTAGCTTGAAACTGAGGAGGCATGATTGATTGTCCCAATTCTAGCTTGTAGAAGCAAAGTGAGAGATGCAGAGCCTCTAAACACCAATGTAGGAATA
>NW_015336380.1:0-217 GCF_001447785.1 Gekko japonicus
GATGAGACTGGGCTATACCATGCCACATTACCTCCCAGGAAGTCGGGGGGACAGAAGAATTCAAAACCATTTGTGTCAGCTGAATAGCGTTTACGAATCCTGAAGCAAAACTGCAGCATTAGGATAATATTGTGTTCATGATGATCCCTAACTGACTTGCATCATCCCTAGGGCTGACCAAGGAAGCGGAGCCCTCACTGCCAATTGCCCTCATATG
>NW_015336381.1:0-217 GCF_001447785.1 Gekko japonicus
AGGATTTGGTTTTGTAGCAGCAATAAGTAAAAAATATGGTCATTAAAGTTCAAAACGCTGAAGGCTGAAAAATGAGTCTAGCTCCTAAATGTTTGAGCTGACTCCTAGAACCAAAGAAAGTTTTTCAAGGCCTGGTTCTGCATTATTTCTGAACTGAGCCACGATGTGGAAACAGCACCTATGTCTTATTAAGAGATGCAAGTACTAAATATATTCA
>NW_015336382.1:0-217 GCF_001447785.1 Gekko japonicus
CACTGTGAAAACTGCCCTCAGGATAAACCTTTTGAGAGGGGCACTTAATTGGGAATGCTAGGTTTTAATTAGGTGATTTATTTCCTTGTTGTTTCTAGTCCAAGATGGCTTCTCCCTCTTGCCTTCTAGGTTCAGAGTCTGACTGTAAATGGAAAAAGAGGGGATCATTTTACATGGTCTTTTCCTATATCCTTGGGTATCACAAGGTGCTAGGATT
>NW_015336383.1:0-217 GCF_001447785.1 Gekko japonicus
TCCTCCCCACCAGAAGGAACCCATCACTGTGTGGCGAGGAAGAGGGGCAAAGGAAGAAAATAAGTCTTTTCCTCTGCCTTTTGCCCTCAGCCATTTGCCCCTCCCTGCAGTTTTCATGGGCTTCTCATTTGTATTGCCTGGCCATCAAGTTACCATAAAACCTCTTCACATATTAAAATCTGGGGTGCTGCTGACCTGGATAGCCCAGGCTAGCCCA
>NW_015336384.1:0-217 GCF_001447785.1 Gekko japonicus
AAAGAGAGAGAGAGAGAATTTCTTTGTTTTTTACATGAAAAATACAAAAAACAAAACAAACCCCAGCCTCCCCTCCTTTGCTTTCCTGTCCTTCGGGCTTCCGTCCGCTTCTCGCATGCTGCTTTCGTTCATTCCCCGGCTCAGAATCCCATCGCATTTGTTTGCAATAACAAAAAGGCTTCTCTTTCTCCCTCATCAGTTCAAAAGCGAGAAATAT
>NW_015336385.1:0-217 GCF_001447785.1 Gekko japonicus
TTTCCTAACCCAGACTTGGCAACCCTAGTCCAGAGACAACTTAAAGACTGGCAGGCTATATTCCAGCATCAGCTTTCCTGAGTCAGAGCTCACAACGTCACAAAACCGTATGCAGAAACAGAGCAGAATATTCTTTAATCTTCATTGCAAATGGTTTGTGCACATTTCAGAGTTTTATTCCCATGCACTGATTTCAGTGGGCCTTGCTTTTATTGGG
>NW_015336386.1:0-217 GCF_001447785.1 Gekko japonicus
TCCATCTTGGACCCATTTTCCTACTAGAAAACATTAACGTATATAATTATATAATTTTAATAGGTAGTGAGCTAATTCCTCCTCAAAAGCAATACAGAATTCACCGGACAGTCCATCAGGACCAGCTGCTCTTTCCCAACTTTAACTTACATATTTAATTTATAATTTCTTCTGTCTGAATATGTCCCTCAAGCTCATACTTTGAATAAACCTTTGT
>NW_015336387.1:0-217 GCF_001447785.1 Gekko japonicus
CCAAACCAGGTTATGCCCAAGCAAGGACTTGAACCCTCTCTTCTAGAGAGCTGCATAAACAAAAGTTTGATATGCTATTTCACTGTAGATGGAAGTCCTCTAAGCTGTCAAGAGATCAAACTGGAGATAGGTTGCATGGACCTACACAAACATGTTTGGACTCTGATGAGCAGAAAGGGGGTAATTACTACTTGTGGTGTAATGGTTAGAGTGTCAG
>NW_015336388.1:0-217 GCF_001447785.1 Gekko japonicus
AAAATAGCCCTGGATATCACTTGAGGCAGAAACAAGAATTTAAAGAATAACGTTCATAGGCCTGCAACGGATGGTGCACAAAGCACTACAAAAAAAACGTTTTTTAAAGGATATGTGAGGGGTGTGTGTGTGCCAGGCACTGAAAAATGTAAAAATGAGAGAGGCAGAGATGTGCTGCACTGGCCTTGCATGGACACATCTGTTTCTAGAATAAATA
>NW_015336389.1:0-217 GCF_001447785.1 Gekko japonicus
CATGTGAAAGAATTCTCTACACAGAAAACTCCTGCGTCACAAGGAAGGGTTCTAGCTGAGTCTCTTGCCCGTTTGCTATGTGGGGAAGAGTTTTCTGTGGGGAAGCAGTCAGTCACATGAGCCCTCAGAGTCAGAAATGGTACAGCTGAAACACCAGTTTACCAGGTCAGGAAGCACCGATTCATTGGTGACCCTCAGAAATATTGCCACCTGATGT
>NW_015336390.1:0-217 GCF_001447785.1 Gekko japonicus
AGTGACATGGCATTGCACACAACATTGCATCTCCCTATGGCCCTGCCCACAACCCTTGTGGCCCATTGATAAGCACTACCTGTCACCCTAGTCAGACCCAAGGCCCAAGCAGGGGAAGGGGGGCATACGAAGGTCCAAGAGACCTGCCTGGCTCACACTGAAATGGTATTACCATGAGCTTTAAAAATGATGCTAAATTGTAGATCATGCTCAAGGA
>NW_015336391.1:0-217 GCF_001447785.1 Gekko japonicus
ACCCCACTCACATGCATGCTGTGCTAGGGACAGTTCAGCCTATCTCTCTATGGCCCCTGGGAGCAGGTCACAAAGGCATAGGAGCCATTCCAAACAGAGGGGGTGGGCAACCCTATGCATCAAACCTCATCACAATTTGCTGTTCAATAAAGTCTAGGGTGTTCTACGACTCTATTCCTGACTGCTTTTGAGTGGACAAGACTCACTCCATGTCCCA
>NW_015336392.1:0-217 GCF_001447785.1 Gekko japonicus
TGAAAATCCTTCTGAGGCCCTCCAAATTTCTAACAACATAATTTCTGCTATAATCATTTCTTATAAACCGCAATGAAAAGCTAAATCCAGCCCTCCTATTTGGAAGACGGACCCATGGCACGACAAGGAATGCCAAAGACTGAAATGCCAACTGCATGCAGTATATCATACTTATCTTAACAGTTCCACAGCTAATATTCCCTTGAGCTACTTTGAA
>NW_015336393.1:0-217 GCF_001447785.1 Gekko japonicus
TGACTCTGCAAATGTTGTTGCATTCATAGCAATTATAATTCAGTTATGGCTGTGAAGCGGTTGCGTTTAGGATAAATGCTTGTTCCCTTGGCAACACCTTGAAGGTTTTCCTTTGGAAGCGGTTTCATAACTGCTTGCCAAGCCCCAAGGGTGCTCAGTTTACTGAACTGACCCCGCCCCCCCCAACTCCAACTGGAAAAGGTGATTTAGGAGAGGA
>NW_015336394.1:0-217 GCF_001447785.1 Gekko japonicus
GGAATTAGCCAGATCCAGGTTGGTGGTGCCCCAGCTTTCTTGCAAAATTGGCCTTCTGTTAGGGACAGGCTGGTAAGATGTTTCTCCTTTCTGTCTTATTGGGAGGTTGTAGTGGGCTAATTCAGGACAGCTGGTGGTGCCTGATCCAGGAACGTCTTCAGGATCTTGGTCAGATGTAGTTAAGATACCAGTGTAGAAAGGCTGAGGTGGAGGAGGC
>NW_015336395.1:0-217 GCF_001447785.1 Gekko japonicus
TTTTTTTCTTCCCTTTCCCCTTTCCCTTCTGGGAATTCAGTGCAGTACAGAAGTGTGAACACTGGTGGAAAACTGACCTTGATGAAGTTGAGATCTTAGCTGTCTTGCTCTTTCGGGCCTGCTTTGGACTAGAATGCACAAGAAACACTCTGTGCTTCCTTCACTGTGGTCAGTACTGTACAATCTGATAAATGAAGGATGAAACACACACACACAC
>NW_015336396.1:0-217 GCF_001447785.1 Gekko japonicus
CTGCGCCTTCTTGAGTCGGTCACTTGTGTGATGGGATCCCATCCAGTCAAGGACGTCGTACTGTGCAGGATGAAATCACAGATCCATAATGACAACATCAGGTTTATGGGATATACCAGGCTGAACTTTTTTAAAAATACTGGAAAATACTGGGCCAGGCTAGCCCAAGCTTATCAGATCTTGAAAATCAGGGTTGGCCCTGGTTAGTCCTTGGGTG
>NW_015336397.1:0-217 GCF_001447785.1 Gekko japonicus
CTGAATCCTCGGGAACGCCAAATTCAGGAGAAATGTAACAATATGTGCAGTGGTTAGAGCATCCAACCATGAAGGGAGAAACCCTGGTTCAGATCCCCATCCTGCTACAAAGCTTACTGGCAGACCATGGGCCAGTCACTTTCTCTCAGCTTTGGTCCACTGTACAGGATAGCCCGATCTCCTCAAATCTCAAAAGCTAAGCAAGGTCAGCTTGAGT
>NW_015336398.1:0-217 GCF_001447785.1 Gekko japonicus
AAATTTCTGCTGAATTGCTGAACAAAATTCAAGCCCAGTAGCACCTTGCTGGTCTTTTTAAAACAATTGTATTTGGTTTTTTAATGATTCTATTTTTGTTGTCCAGTGCCCTCTAGTGGCCACCTTTCATAAATGCAGTCTCTTCCTCTGGCCTCTGTGATGCTACAGTGGCCGGATTGTTTTGTTCTTTGACACTATATATTAGCAGTATTCAGGG
>NW_015336399.1:0-217 GCF_001447785.1 Gekko japonicus
AAGGACAGAGAGGGTTCTGTGTCCAGGCTTTGGAGTTGCTTCCTGGTGCACGGTAGTTTGTTTGTGTTCCAAGAGCTGCCAAAATCATATTTAACCAATTCTTATCATGGTACTTCCTGCTGCCGCCATTTTGTCCTCACAACAGCCCTGCGAGGTAGGTTTTATTTATTTTTAATTTGTTTACAAAATTTATGTCTCACTTTTCTGACCTCACAAG
>NW_015336400.1:0-217 GCF_001447785.1 Gekko japonicus
CATTCATTCGACATAGATACTTAGAGGACAGCCGGAAGAAGTCCATTAAATGTCTCTTGCCAGACTTAAACAGGGTCACAGGAAAGGAGAGATGATCAAGTCAGACTTCCATATTAATAGGCTTTCACAATACCTTCTCAGTTAAGTTTGCTTACGATGTCTTCTTCACCCCCCTTTAAACTGTAATATTTCTCCCCAGTAATGACACCTTTCTTCT
>NW_015336401.1:0-217 GCF_001447785.1 Gekko japonicus
CCACCTTCCAAAGCAGCTGTTTTCTCAAGCGGTACTGATCTTGGCCGTCTGAGATCAATTTTAATAGCAGGAGATCACTTGTAATGGCGGGAGATCTTCAGGTGTCTCCTGGAGGTGGGCGGCTCCAGCTGCCACCCACATAAGTAAGAGTTTTAATAGTCTCAGATCTCTGAAAAGATCTTTATTAACCAGTTAAGACGCTGAACTGCAGGCTGTG
>NW_015336402.1:0-217 GCF_001447785.1 Gekko japonicus
GGAGCTGGATATGGTGGCCCAGATGTCTCGCTTGTCCCTGGATATGGTTGAGGACTTACAAGTCCAACTTTGTTTCTTTTTGAGGAAATGAAAGGCCACCTTAAGAGAGCTACAGCAGCTGGTGGGGCATCTAAACCTTGCATGCAATGTTGTTGCTCCAGGGTGAACCTTTTTGTTGAGGCTCTGTGATGCTATGGTGGGGCTGCGTCTCCCGCAC
>NW_015336403.1:0-217 GCF_001447785.1 Gekko japonicus
CCCTAAATGAACTGCAAGTTGCAAAATTAAGAAACGTAAAATTTGTCACAAAATAGGTGATGATTTCCAGTCATTTTATATATTCTATAATACCGGAAAAGTGGTAAGTGAAATTCCAGTGATTCAATTGTGGGGACTATCTGAAATTGTCATTAGAGCTGTGGTCACACACACTAAATAATCAACCGGTACTTTCAATCCACTTTCCAACTGGATT
>NW_015336404.1:0-217 GCF_001447785.1 Gekko japonicus
GAAGGTGAGCTGAGGTATGTCTGGAAAGCCGTTGACTGACTTCTTCCTTCCCAGCCTGGTCCCTGCCCGGGGGGAGGGGGACTGTTCAACTACAAAGTGGAGGTGTGGCTCCACTCAGACCTCCCAGGACAAAATGCGTTTCTTCACACCTGCATTTTAAAGTAGCTCTCAGCCTTGCTTAATATTAATTTTATGTCCCAGCTTTTATACACAGGAC
>NW_015336405.1:0-217 GCF_001447785.1 Gekko japonicus
TCGTCCCTTAGAAACATAGCAAATATAAATCATTGTTGCATGGCCAGTGCAGTTATTATCCACAATTGTGCATCATGGTCCCCATTCAGACAGAGGTATAAATGAATGTGAGTCTGAATCAGTGCGGCACAGCTATCTCAACAGTTTATGCAATTAAGCCAACTGTTTTTCCTCTTTCGGATCCATGAATCACAATCACAGGTCTGCTGCCAGTTTG
>NW_015336406.1:0-217 GCF_001447785.1 Gekko japonicus
TCTTGGCATTGTTCTTTTAAGCCTGAAAACAAATCCTGAGGGGTTCCCATGATCATCCTACTGAGGTCTCACCTTCCCCAGCCCTGAGCTAGACATGTTGCTACTATATCAGGCAGGATATTTCATTATGGATTAAAATATTTCTAACCTGCTTTCCCCACCAACGGCATTAGCTCGAGGTTAGCTATAAAGGCTCAATGAGCAGTGCATAGACAAT
>NW_015336407.1:0-217 GCF_001447785.1 Gekko japonicus
AGTTAAGGGTTGACATATCCCCCCCCCCCGAGAGAGAGAGAGCTCATACCCCTGTGGGCCCTTCACATTGCCACTCGGGTGGGCAGTGTGAAAAAAATGGGGAGAAGTGGGGGAGCAATTGCTGGTATTCTACCTCAATGATATCATTTCTGGCATAATTAGGAAGATGTCATCACATTGCTGTTGACACTCTAGCATTCAGTCAAAACTCTATGGT
>NW_015336408.1:0-217 GCF_001447785.1 Gekko japonicus
TTTTGGTAGATGTTTATTGAACAAAATAAGTTGAAAAGGCAAAGCCAGCTTCTGCTGCAAAGCTCAGACCCTGATGAACAACTTCTAAAAGCTCTGGATGAAAATGCAAAACTAAATGTAATGTTAGAGGAAGAGAGGTCACAACACAGGCAAAAGGTAAGAGTTGTACTCAGGGGCCTTGTATTTATTTGTTTTTGACTCTGATAGTTAAGTGATG
>NW_015336409.1:0-217 GCF_001447785.1 Gekko japonicus
GCTTCCCTTAATGGGAATACAATTGGCATTTGCCACCTGACCTCTTCATCACTTGGTTGGGGACCACGTTCCCATCTCTTCCTCCCTTATTGCCAAATTAATTTTATTTCAATATTTCCATATAAGCCACCTTCCTTATTTCCTAAACATTTTTTTTAAATATCATCCAAATGTCTATACAAGTCCTCATTATACGAAGCCAGCCGTATCCTAAGAG
>NW_015336410.1:0-217 GCF_001447785.1 Gekko japonicus
GGCTGAAGGAAACCTTTCTGTGTCAGAGGAGAACCAGTCGGAAGTGAAATCATGCTGATAGGAGATCGGAGACCAGCCAAGCAAGGAGACAGGAAGCGGACAGACAGATGTGGCTGTGCCCGGAAGCTCAAATGGGCCGGAGGAAAACGAGTGAGATAAAAAAAATGGGATTGCAAGAGGAGACATAAAACCTTGGTGAGTAGCGTTGTCCTCACTT
>NW_015336411.1:0-217 GCF_001447785.1 Gekko japonicus
AAAAAATGAGTCCATCCTTCAAGGCTGCACGCACTGGTTCCCCACCTCCATTTTATCTACCTGACAATCTTGTGCGGTAGGTTAGGCTAAGAGTGACTGGTTCCACTTGGTGCACTTTATGGAGAAGGGGTTTTGAACCTGGGTCTTTGAGATCATAGTGTAATATTCTAACTTCAGCCCCTTTTTGATATATTGTAAGCAATGCTCCCTCTAAGCT
>NW_015336412.1:0-217 GCF_001447785.1 Gekko japonicus
AAACAATTATAGGACTATTACACTTCTGAGGATCACTGACAGCCTGAACAATGTTAAACAGTAAATCCTACTGGTAACTGGCATAATAGCAGAAAGATCAAGCTTATAAAAATCTGAACATGCAACAAGTTTCTTCTGTCAACCTTCCAAAGCACAATTGAATCATAATGCAACCAACCCTATGCCTACTTAGCTAGAAGGTTAAGCCTCTCTGAAC
>NW_015336413.1:0-217 GCF_001447785.1 Gekko japonicus
ATAAAACTGACTGAAACAGTATCGGCAGCCGGGTGGCAATATGTTGTTGAAAGCCCAGAAAAATAAGATTGCCTTTATGTGGTGCTGAACAAGGAAAAGGGAAAACCTGGCAAGATTCTTGGGTTTTTTCTGAAACTAGGTTCCACAACACACAAAAATAACCTTGCATCTATGATGCTCCTTGCCTGACCTCCAAGGGTGAGAAGCCCCAGAGCAT
>NW_015336414.1:0-217 GCF_001447785.1 Gekko japonicus
GGTCGCGTATCGACATGATCTGGTCGAATATGGGCCTATTGTATAATCTTAAAGAGGTTGAAATACTGCCCCCGACATACGCTGACCACAATCCGATCTCACTAACATTAACCAATACTCCCAAAATGGTGCGCTGGAGACTCAACACTTTTCTGCTCAGGAATGAACAACTCCTCAAGAATATGAAAACTGAGATAAAGGAATTCTTTCAATTCAA
>NW_015336415.1:0-217 GCF_001447785.1 Gekko japonicus
CTGGATAGCAAGACAGGCCCTCTTTGGGTCAGCGTGCCATGTGATGGTGTGACATCCCCAGGTGAGAAGTGAAAAACTTGGTTATTTCAGAGGGAATTCTGGGGACAGCATGCACTGATTTAGCATACATTGCTGGTTTTGACACTCTGTTCTGTTGTGGTGGTCATCTTTAATCTTCTGGGGTTTGTCTTTGTAGTGTATCAGGCCCTGACAGGGC
>NW_015336416.1:0-217 GCF_001447785.1 Gekko japonicus
CCCATGAACCCTACATTAACCAACTCCAGGAAAGACAAAACTTTACAAAAACAACCAAGAAATTGCCAGAGTCTTACCTAAAACTGCCTAGCAATTGATATCAAGCCTGGAAGACACAGAAACAGGGGTGGGGTGGGGAAAAGGGGGAAAGTTCTGGGAGCCTACAAATGCTGGCTCCCAACATTCCAAGTTAATCCCAAATATTTCCAGGATTTTT
>NW_015336417.1:0-217 GCF_001447785.1 Gekko japonicus
GCAGTTATTATATTTCTTGTTATACTTCCCCTTAATAAACATTTTTAAAAATGGGAAAAAAATCAGTGTTTTCAGTGTTCTCTTATCAGATATCTCCAGTCATCTGTCCTCGCCAGTTTCAAAGAAGATATTTGAATTCCCTCCACACACTTTAAAAAAAAAAAAACTGTTATAGAAAAAGTCTCACATTTCAAACACATTTAAATACACTGATGTT
>NW_015336418.1:0-217 GCF_001447785.1 Gekko japonicus
GCCATCTGCTGCCGTCTGCTGCTGCCACAACCCCCCCCAACAGCCGCTGCCGAAGACTGCTGCTGCCAAAACCGCCGCTGAAGACCGCAGCCACCAAAAGGAGCTGCTGCAGTCGAAAAAACTCCCGCTGCCGTAAACGATCTCCGCTGCCTACCGAGACCCGAGGACTATTGCCGCTGTCACCATCTACCACTGTGAAGAGGGGAATACACAAAAG
>NW_015336419.1:0-217 GCF_001447785.1 Gekko japonicus
AAAAATATGCAGCAAAACTATGCGCAGAAAGGGATAGCGTAGCCAAAAAAAGAAGGGGGGAAATCCCCAATGAAAGGAAAATAACCGAGAAAGAATGGAAGTTATGCAGAAAGGAGAAGAAAGAAATATTTCCATTATATATGGGGGGGAACCAAGCTGTACCGCAGAAATTTATGAAACGCAGCAATATTGCAAAGTCAGGATGCGCTATCTGGGC
>NW_015336420.1:0-217 GCF_001447785.1 Gekko japonicus
GACTGCTTAGATTCTCTGCAGCAAGCTGTCCATGCATAAAAGGCCATCTTTGTTTTCCTCCTGCTACTGGATCAAGGCAAACAAAACAAGAAGCCAAGGGATCTGTAAGTATCAGATCGCAGCCACATCCCTCACTTATATGGATTGGAGTCTGCTTTGAGGGGGAGAGGGAGGTGACTGAAAACAAGTAACTGGCATGTGTGTTGCTGAAGAGACT
>NW_015336421.1:0-217 GCF_001447785.1 Gekko japonicus
TTTATAGAAATGCAAATAAAAAATACCCCTTCGGGGTTTTTTTAAAAAAAAGGAAAGCAAAGAAAAGAAACTCGAACTCTGCACCAGGAAAGGCTGGATACTGCAATTCATGCGAATTATGCCTATCTGCAACACAAAACTGCTGGACGGGAGGGTGGGGGTGAACACCTGAACGTCAAATGTGTGAGCGGGTGCATTTTCAGGATGCATTTGTGAA
>NW_015336422.1:0-217 GCF_001447785.1 Gekko japonicus
CTGTATTTTATCCTTTCTTCAATTTCACGCACAACCTACTAACAAATTCAACTCAGCCTTCCAAAATGGGGAAGCTATTAACCATGATGGCAATATTCCTGGACTTCTAAAATTTAATCTATGTAAAATATGGGAGAAGAGTATTGCTTTCATGCACAGTTTTGGGCTTCTTGAAGGCTGCATCTCTCTGGTACTGTTCAGAAACAGCATGAGAAAC
>NW_015336423.1:0-217 GCF_001447785.1 Gekko japonicus
GAATGAAGACTCAATATTTGCTAACTCAGCTACAACCTCAGCAGAAATTGACACAGGATTTCCCAGGAATAAAAGAAGAGGTAGTACTTGGAATACTGCTTCCTCCATGGTATTCAATAATTTATAATACTGGACAATCAATAAGTATGTATGTTTGTACAGAATTATTGTAGAAAAGATAAAGTTATTCCTTCCCATCATCTATATCCTTTTACTT
>NW_015336424.1:0-217 GCF_001447785.1 Gekko japonicus
TCTTTCTACTTGTTGAACAAGACTGTATACAGTTAACAAATCATCAGTCCTCATACAGGAAGAAAAATTCTTATAAGAATTTGTAGAGCATATCAAAATTCTAAAGACAGGCCACAGTATTCACCAGGAATTCGACAAAGAAAGAAAAGTCAAAATGTAGCCAGATTTAAACTGCAGGCTTTTACGCACATAAACTGGTGTAATATCAAATCGGCCA
>NW_015336425.1:0-217 GCF_001447785.1 Gekko japonicus
GTCAACTGTGGTGGTCGCAGGATCAAAAGTATGCTGCTGCCGGATTATTCCGATGGCAGACGTTTGTGAACAACAGGAAAGGGAAATGGCTTTGGCAGTGTGGGTTTGTGCGTCAGGGACCAGCATGCAGACTCCTCCTCAGACAAGGAAGGAGCGAGACAGTCGCCCCCACTGAGTGGGGTTACCAACCTCCAGGTGGGAGCTGGGGATCTCCTTT
>NW_015336426.1:0-217 GCF_001447785.1 Gekko japonicus
TCCTTGGAGCTAGTCAATCCATTTCTTCTATCAAATCAAGACTTCTGTGGGTATCATGAATAATACATCCATTTGTTTGTGGGGGGTGAGATATAGTAGATGGTATTTCCATAGGTTCCAAGCTTGGATTTGTCCTATCAGTTTGAATTAAAGGGGATGCGGGAAGATGCAGAGTGACTTGTGAAGGGTCTTGGGTTGACAAATCATTTCCCATTGC
>NW_015336427.1:0-217 GCF_001447785.1 Gekko japonicus
GCTGTGAGGAATATTATACTTGAAGCCTGTGGGAGCCCTGTTTGGCTGAGGACTACACAACGTAGGCAAATGACTCCCTACCGGACCTGTTTTGACTCTGGAAAACTGGGGGAGAGGCAGGAGCCTGTCCTCTCTCCATGCTGTGGTCCTGAGCCCAATTGGGCTCCTGCAGCCTTTAAGAGTGATGTCCATCCCCCCCCCCAACGTGACTGTGGGG
>NW_015336428.1:0-217 GCF_001447785.1 Gekko japonicus
GAATTTGCCTGAAATTAAACCTCATTTAAATCAATTGTGCTTACTTCTGAATAAGAATATTAGGATTACACTGAACACTCTTGGTTGCATATTTAAAAGGTAATCCATTGGGTTCCTTCAACAAAAAAGAAAGTAAATTGGCTCTGACAAATAGGTACTTTAAAGCAGCACTCCTATGAGAGTTCTTGGGGAAACCAAAGGCAGTCAGAATCTGGGA
>NW_015336429.1:0-217 GCF_001447785.1 Gekko japonicus
GGAATCAAGCAGCCTGAGGAAGGACTGTACTGATTTCTGTACTCTATAATATTATAGAGTAGCTAGTATAGTTGTAGCACATAATAAATATGAAACATTACTAGCAATGATTGCATTATAGTAGAGCTACCACTGCAGTCCTGTTGGGGTACCAGATATGATGGGTGGCAACACTTTCTTTGAACAGGAATGGCACCTTTAAGACCAACAAAAGTTT
>NW_015336430.1:0-217 GCF_001447785.1 Gekko japonicus
GATCCAAGCATGAGCCTTGCCTGGCTTCAACATCGGTTCCGGTGGGTGGTAGCCTTTCTAGAAATGAGCTTTGCTGCTGGAGAAACGCGCGCGCGAGAGAGAGAGGGCGAAAAGGCACCGTATTTATTTATTTTCAAAAATCCTTGGCCAGTGGAGCAAATTCCCTTTCCGGCTCAGCCGTCCGGAGAAGGGGGTCGCTGTTGCCTTGAGGATCCGT
>NW_015336431.1:0-217 GCF_001447785.1 Gekko japonicus
AGTTTCCAGCAATTCCTAGAGCGGTCTTAGATCACTTCCAGGGTTTCCCCAGAAGTGACGTCACCACCTGGATGATGACTTTTCACCTTCAGTTCTATCGCTGCTGCTGCTCACAGTGGCAGCAGGCAAACAAGGCTGCCGCCGGGAGGCAGACATACCAACACTGCAAGAGGCCTAGCAGCCCTAGCCACAATAAATAAAACAACACACACACACA
>NW_015336432.1:0-217 GCF_001447785.1 Gekko japonicus
TTTGGACTGGTACTCTGACTCCTTGCCCAGTTGCCATACAACAGTGACCATCACCTCCTTTCCCCTTTTTAATTTAATTTTTACCTCTTTCTGTATGCTGAGTTGAATCCCGTTCATCCACTGCACTAACAGCAGCATCTTCCCCGGATTGAAGGAATCCGTAAAGTGCAGACTGAAGGCTTGGCAGCCTTCATTTGCCTTGGGAATGAGCAAGGTG
>NW_015336433.1:0-217 GCF_001447785.1 Gekko japonicus
AGTGTGACTGAACAACAACAACAAATTCAGGTGGTAGGCAGCTCCTCCTGCAAAGGAAAGTGGTGCATGTGAGGAGAGGGGAAACGCTGACACAGGTTACCAACTAAGACAGGATGGGCCTGGTGGGGAAGAAACGGTGCTGCTGTCACTGGGATTTGAGGTGACGATAGGGTGGCCAACTCACGGGAGGAAAATATCTGGAGATTTTGGGGGCGGA
>NW_015336434.1:0-217 GCF_001447785.1 Gekko japonicus
CTTTATTGTACCAAATATAGGCATGCCAAACCATGACTAGATCGTATACTTCTAGTTTCAAACAACTTTCATCTTGCAAATTAATCTAGTCCTTAATCCATCCTAAACATGCTGCTTGATAATAAATCTTCCAGTTTGGTGAACCGAATCCACCTCTATCTTTTCGATCTTGAAGTGACTTAAGTTTTATTCTTGCTCTTTTCAAATTCCATATAAA
>NW_015336435.1:0-217 GCF_001447785.1 Gekko japonicus
TCCATGCACTTCACCACTACACCAAACCGTAGAACTTGCTGTAGAAATTAAAGTCTCATAGGTGTACCAGAGGTTCAACAGAGGTTTAGCAGAGAACTGAGACGCCATCCAGCCCCAATTCCACAACAATCAACACACTGGGTTGAAGAACACGATCCTAAGGCACGGTTTGTACCTTGGTGTCATAATATCAGTTAACATAAGAACATAAGAGATG
>NW_015336436.1:0-217 GCF_001447785.1 Gekko japonicus
CACACATTAGAAATTGAGTTTTTCATACAAACCATAAATGTTCCACCCTTGTGTGATAAAGCCTTTAAGCTATTAACATTGTACACTTGTTCAGCAAGTGGCAATAGACCCCTTTCTCAAGCAAGGGATTTTCTGCAGATATTTTCCATGGCTAGGCAAGTGACTTAAAAACACTGTATTCATAGTTCAGTATCAGTTAATAGAAAACCAAACACAA
>NW_015336437.1:0-217 GCF_001447785.1 Gekko japonicus
ATGGACCTCTGCTCCATATGCTTAGCTAAGCTAATATTTGTGCTTTGAGAAAACAATTGCACAGCAGTTTCAGAGGCTGTAAGGAAGCCGGGGAGGACTACTAGTTTGTCTTCCTACCTGGGAAGATGGGGGTGGGTGGGTGCAAGGACTAGGCACAGGGCCGGCTTGCCCGCTATGCGAGCTATGCGGTTGCCGCGGGGCGGAGGAAGAGAGCCCC
>NW_015336438.1:0-217 GCF_001447785.1 Gekko japonicus
AAAGGGTACCAAATCAGAAATTAAGCACATTTCACTAGCAGGAAAACCATCATGATGGGAAAAGGCAATAGTTTTCAAGAAACTTGAAGGTGGTCTGATGGAACTGTGCACACTCGTACTTCTGTTGCTTCTGGTAAACAGCTGATGAAGGTTTTTAAAGCTTAAAAAAATCCCCTAAGCCTGTATAACAAGAGGTCACAGTGTGATGAAAAAGAAA
>NW_015336439.1:0-217 GCF_001447785.1 Gekko japonicus
AAAGACACCATTGACGCTATGCTAGACGCGGCTAAAACAACGATAGCCAACTCGTGGAAAGATCCAAAAAAACCGTCCATAGAGGTCTGGTACCGCAAACTCTGGAATCACTATCTGATGGACGCAGTTACAGCAAAAGTTGACACAACAAATCAAAACACAAGACAGGAGCGGTTTGCTGGGAAGTGATACCCAATCATGCAGTACCTCTCAAAGC
>NW_015336440.1:0-217 GCF_001447785.1 Gekko japonicus
ACTGCAAAAAGCTTCATCTGCAGATGTCAACAAAGAAACCGGCACAGAAGTAAGTTTTCCCATCCATTCAAAATTCATAGCCAGGTATCCTTCCAAATGAGCATTAGGAAGCAAACAAAAATGGCTACCGGAGAGATTTTATGAATCACCCATCACAAGACTCGGATAACAGATGAAGCTGTTGGGGTGCAGGACAATGATATCTCAAGGGCAGGAA
>NW_015336441.1:0-217 GCF_001447785.1 Gekko japonicus
ATCTCTGTGGTATTTACCATAGAGTTTGGGGGGATTCCTAGATTGTCATGGAAGGGGGAGTTGCATCATGTCCAGGTGTTTGCCCGGAAGTGATGTCAAAGCATCAGCTATGCTTTCCCCACGCATTCAGCTCCCTGGCAGCGTGAGTGCTGGCTTGGCATCCCTAGGTCAGACTGAGTGGCCCAAGATCACCTAGCAAGCTTCTGTGGCAGAGTGG
>NW_015336442.1:0-217 GCF_001447785.1 Gekko japonicus
ATACATACATACATAATGGCAAAGCGGCAGAAGAGAGATTCAATATACCCTAATAATTCATTTGGTGGTGGTAGTGAGTAAGAGAGAGAGTATGTGTAAATTAGGAGAAGCCTTGCTGGGACAGCTGCATAATTTTCTCACTCCTACTTGGGCAGCAATGAGTGCTTGAGAGACTCATTTCCCCACCCACCCCATAAAATATTAGGAAGACCCTCAA
>NW_015336443.1:0-217 GCF_001447785.1 Gekko japonicus
TCCGGCCGTGAGAGCCTTCGACAACATATTGATTTTAGATGGTTGCCTTTCATGCCTTTTTTTGCAGTGTCTAGTTTGGCCCTTTTGGAATTGGAGGAATCTGTTGCCTGACTTTGTCTGATGGGAGAGATGCATAACTACTGGGATGGCACACAGGAAAAGTCGGTGGCCAGGGTTTTCCCTGCCTGATGGATGCTCTCCCTCCCAGCTGGGTGGT
>NW_015336444.1:0-217 GCF_001447785.1 Gekko japonicus
CTCCAGTGGTCAATCAGAAGCCCTGATTGGCAAAGATCCCACCTGGCAGTGGGTGCCAGGAAAGCTGTAAAAAAGTGGGCAACATGGCCTCCACGGGCACCATGTTGAGGGCCCCTTGTCCTAAGCTACACAGAAAAAACACATCTGTGAGTCCAAAGTCTGAGAACTAGTATTCACATTCCATATCCCCCCCTCCACATACACAGAGCAGCCTCAA
>NW_015336445.1:0-217 GCF_001447785.1 Gekko japonicus
ATGTCCAAGCCCCAGCAGGGGTCACCAGACTTCCAGGCACACACACAGACACAAATACTCACCAAAAAAAAGAGAAGAGGTCGCATATGAGCAAAGGCATCAATATGGAAAGAAATGTTAATTTTTGGCCCCATTAGCAACACGGAAATGATACTCAAGAATGTTTCCTAGAGCATTGGTATGAGGGACCAGAAGATGTAGAAGATGGAGCAGATCT
>NW_015336446.1:0-217 GCF_001447785.1 Gekko japonicus
GCAACCCTAAAGTTTGGGGAAGAACAATCTACCTAGTATGAATTTGAGTCCTCACATGCCTGTTCCCTACAATGTGGAAAAGTAACAAGTGAACAAATGTGTGCCATGTTTATTTGAACACATTAGTTCCATGAACACCTGGCCTGTCTCCAGAAAGTGAGTGGGGGAAATGGATTGAATATAGTTACTGAATTCAATAATCATGGGGTACCCTAGA
>NW_015336447.1:0-217 GCF_001447785.1 Gekko japonicus
TCTTTTTCTACTAAATGACCCCTGGATCCCAGAAACATAAAAACCATGTGTTTCCTTTCTTACTGTTCTTTTGAAATGCCTGAAATGGGTAATGTCATTTGGTTTGAAGTCAAAGAATCAAGCATATTAATGCCTTTAAAATGCAATTGCACATTATAACATAATATATTCCTTTGGATTTCTTATTAGTGTAAATGCTCTAGCCCTGTTCACACCA
>NW_015336448.1:0-217 GCF_001447785.1 Gekko japonicus
ATCCTTGTGTTGCGGTGGCAGCTGCCGCCAAAGAAATGTTTTCTTAAACAGCTGCGCAGTGACTCAAAAGCCCTGTTGGGCACTCTCTAAAAACATCTGACAGGCACCAGGAAAGTTGTTGGCAAGTGCCATGCTCCCCCCCCCCCGGCACCACGTTGGGGACCCCTGAACAAAAGAGACAATATTAAGAGCCTATTTGCATACAGCTTAACGTTAG
>NW_015336449.1:0-217 GCF_001447785.1 Gekko japonicus
ATTGTAACATAGTTAATATGTATTAGATTTATACCCCATCTTTCCTCCAAAGATCTCTGGGTGGCATTGTGACTGAACCACTGAAGAGAACATCCCATCCTGTAATGTTCAGGAGACTGCTAACCTCTTACTTGCCAGAGGGAAGCTCTCCTCTGCCTTGTTGAGGGTTGGAAGGGGCAAGATGATATGGAGAAAAGAGGCAGAGGTCCCTGCCACA
>NW_015336450.1:0-217 GCF_001447785.1 Gekko japonicus
GGACCATGAACTGGCCCTTGGTCTGTGATGAAATTAGGTCCCTGGTTCAGCTTGTGCCCAAACCTACTCACAGATATAAAAAGAACAATGCTAAAATACAGGCATTGAATATAATGTTATAATTGAACGTAAATTTAAAGCCACAACAATAAAACCTTATGTTAAAACATAAAAATCTTAAGTGCAAATGTTAATTTGGGCCATTAATCATTCACTC
>NW_015336451.1:0-217 GCF_001447785.1 Gekko japonicus
TCAACTGGACCCAATGCGTGTGGGACATTAGGAGTCCCCTGATCTACAACGTTATTCCCAGAGATCGCCTCAGTACCCTCCCCTCCACTAGCTTGCATTGCTTCCAAAAACATCATATCATCCTCCTCAATAATCTTTTCCAACGTACCGTCGCGCGGGAGAACAGATCTTCCCGCGGGAGGGTTCGGGGTTGACAAATTCTCTAAAGGTTGACTTA
>NW_015336452.1:0-217 GCF_001447785.1 Gekko japonicus
CACTTGCAGCTGTAGCCCATCTATGGCTACATTTGTATTTCCTGATATCCTGGTCATTTTGCTAGTTTTTAGTTCATACCCATGTGTGCTTGATGTAACATAACAATGTTGAAATCTGTTTTTGGAGTAGCTTCTTTTTCCAGCTGCTGCAATTGATGCAGTTGAGAAACTAATTCTTTACTGAAAGCCAGTACGATGTAGTCATTAGGAGATCAGG
>NW_015336453.1:0-217 GCF_001447785.1 Gekko japonicus
TGTGACCAAAGTACAATAGCCTCAGTTTGATCCTTTTAGAGAGAATTCTGGCTTGAACCCAGTTAGTTGTCTTTTGCTGGTCCATAGTATCCATCAAGCTCTTCTCCACCATGCCCTCACTATGAGTATTGTGCACCAGTCAAAGAATCCAACTTTTCTTGGAGCAGAATTTGGGTTTCTGTGTTGCAGCATTTTCTGTCCCGTTTTGCACAAACTC
>NW_015336454.1:0-217 GCF_001447785.1 Gekko japonicus
CATTTGGGAAAGACTGGCTCATTCTGTTGAGTGAAAACTTTGCACAAACCCAGAACTACTACAACTTTACCCAGTACCCCTTTTGTTTTCTAAGAACAGACCCAAAATCAACAGCACACTTTCAAAACTTTTTCTGTCTTCATTCTGCCCAGAGGTGCATTTCAGTGTTCTCTATATATTGGCAGATTGCATTCTTGTTGCTTTAAGCACTATCAAA
>NW_015336455.1:0-217 GCF_001447785.1 Gekko japonicus
CCTGGAGATCCCTTCCAACTCTCTTTTTGTTGTTGTTGTTCACTCACATAGTGGAGTTCTACTCTTTGCGACCCCGTGGACGACACCACGCCAGGCCCCGATTCTATGTAAATGTTTGCATGAATGTGATTGGTAAACAATATAACTGACTGTCCAACCGGGTAATTATATCATTCTCAACTGCTTTTCCCATGATCTCTCGTATATTGCTAACCAC
>NW_015336456.1:0-217 GCF_001447785.1 Gekko japonicus
AAAGAGGACATCTTTTTGCAGTTTTATCAGTGCACATATATGCACTGCTAATGCGTGTGGTTGTTCATGGGTTAAAGGTGTGAGCGAACTGAACGAGGTGAAAATGCCAATTCCAAAACTACTTATAGAAACGCTAGGAAAACCTTATTTCAGACAAGAGTAGTGGGGGAGGGGATCCCGAACAATACGGAGACTTGTTTTTGTGTATGGATGCATT
>NW_015336457.1:0-217 GCF_001447785.1 Gekko japonicus
TGTCAGTATGGGATACCCTGATACAGCTTTGGAGAATAACTATGCAAACAGCTGTCCCTTTCCTCACACAACTTGGACTACTAGCATTCCAATCGTTTCCTTCCCTCCTATCAGCCCATCAGTTCTGCACAGCCAATGGGTCTCAAGTCTTCACCTCCACAAGTGGTATATCATCAGGTAGGAGTCTGGAAGGAGCTATGGTGGCTCAAGTGGTTAA
>NW_015336458.1:0-217 GCF_001447785.1 Gekko japonicus
CTCCCTACATGTTTCTATGCAACAGCTTCATTCTACCCAACAAGGTCTATTGTCAGTAACCCCTTTATCTAAGGTGGTGATCCCCAATATGGTGTCCGGAGACATAACTTTTGCATCGACAGGGAGGACCAATTTGGAAACTGCAGTCTCCATCACAGGAGGATGCCTGGCTTGGAATCTCCCAGCATTCTCTGAATAGACCCAGCCTCCAAAGCAC
>NW_015336459.1:0-217 GCF_001447785.1 Gekko japonicus
TTTCAGTGGCTTTTTTGAATTAAAGTAGTTCATAACCATTCAGTCTGATTTTATGCAGTGTAGAGATATTTATAGGGAAAGTAGCTGTAATCTTTAATCTATGTAAATTAAATATGGAACTTTACAAGCATGTTGTTTCTTTAGCTGCATTATCCCAAGGCAAGCTCATACAACAACTCATTTTGAAACCAAAGTTGTGGGAAGGGGAAGGAAAAGA
>NW_015336460.1:0-217 GCF_001447785.1 Gekko japonicus
GGGGGGGGGGAGTAGCACTGGAGGCCAGTCAGGGAGGAGAATGGTCGTCCCAGCCACCCCCCATCCCCACCCACTTCTGGCTGGGGGCGGGGGGGGGGGGGGGGGCTACATGCATCCCTGGAATTTCTCTGACAAAGCAACAGAATCCGTAAAAGAACAGGTAATAGGACTCTCGGACATCGTATGCAGTATACAGTGAGATGTGGCAAACCGTGAT
>NW_015336461.1:0-217 GCF_001447785.1 Gekko japonicus
GGGGAAGGTGGTTAGCCGGTCCCTTGGCTCTCCCACGCGCAGGCCAGCAACGAAAATGCAACTAAGTTGGCAGGAAGGCCGCCCCTTTAGACAGCTGCCAAGGGCTTGCGTCGTGGGTCAGGGGAGGAGACTGGCGCTATGCTCGCTCCAGCATGCAGCGTCAGAAGTGGATGATGCAAGAACAGAGCAAGCCACAGGTCCTCCCGCACATGCTCGG
>NW_015336462.1:0-217 GCF_001447785.1 Gekko japonicus
CATTTAGAGATTTAATTGCTCAAGATTCGAAGAGGAGGCTGATCAGGTTTTTACTGGGTACCAAGAAATGGTACGTGGACCCCGAGTGTGACATCCCTAGAAATATGCATTAATAACCTTCTAATAAGGCTTTCCCATAACACAAATGTATGAAGGTTCCAGAACATATATGAATCTATGAAGGTTCCAGAAAATACTTATTTACTTCATTTATATT
>NW_015336463.1:0-217 GCF_001447785.1 Gekko japonicus
GCCATTGCCTGCCTCTGCGGAGCAACCCCCGTTTTCCTCGAAGGTCTATCATCCAAGTATGAACCATGGCCCACCCCCCTAACTTCCAAGCTCTGTTGAACTCAGGGCAATCAGGCTGCTGAAGGCACGAGAGCAACATAAAAACCAAAACAATAAAATCAGCTTGAAGTATCAGTAAGACATGGAGCATGTGTCACTGGTGACCAAGATCAAGATA
>NW_015336464.1:0-217 GCF_001447785.1 Gekko japonicus
CAAGGTCACCCATCAGGCTTTGTGTGGAGAAGGAGTGGAGAATCAAACTTGGTTCCCCAGATTAGAGACCGCCACGCTTAGCCACTATACCATGCTGGCTCCCCTCCAAACACTAACAACCCCCCCCCCAGAAACAATCGGCAATTGACTTTTCTGCCTCTATGTTTCATATTTCTTAGATGGGAATTCAAGTTCTGCAAAATGATGTTTGTACAGT
>NW_015336465.1:0-217 GCF_001447785.1 Gekko japonicus
TCTGCTACCAGGGCCCAGAAAGATCTCGTTTCTAAACTCTTGGCGGCAGCAAGGCTAACCATAGCTGCTGGATGGAAAACTAGTTCCACGCCCTCGATACAAACATGGTTCGACAAAATCTGGGACCAATTTGTTTTGGATAAGTTGACGCAGATCACTCAAGATACGGTTGCAGACACCTCTAAGGCTTATGAGAGGTTTGTTGCGATCTGGTCAA
>NW_015336466.1:0-217 GCF_001447785.1 Gekko japonicus
CATCTCAACAATTTTGGAAAAGGGAGCACTTCTGTTAGCAGATGTGTACACTTGCGCATTAGCACACAAGCCGAAGCTATGCAAGGACACCTATGTAACCCTCTTCTGCACCTCTAGTTACAAATAGCCCTACATGCATGCTTGAGAAAGTGCATTCACCTGTGAGAGTATGGATGCATTAGTATCAAACAAGCATGGCCCTGACAGTAACTAAGCA
>NW_015336467.1:0-217 GCF_001447785.1 Gekko japonicus
AGGCAGATAAAAGAGAAAAATTATGAAAAGATACCGAAGTGGATATCCCCTATAGAAGCCTTTGTTCTACCAACCCTAATGTCGGAAGGGAAATACATAACGTCTACGCATCTATTAGATGAAAAAAACGATCTCAAATCCTGGGAAGTATTACAGGGTCTAAATATGAACCTATCGATATGGGGAAAAAACCAACTGATCTCAAGATTCACAAAAG
>NW_015336468.1:0-217 GCF_001447785.1 Gekko japonicus
GGTTACCATAGAGTTTTTGCTCTGGATGCTAGAGCATCACTGCACGACGACCCTAGCGGGATGACATCACTATTGGTGACGTCATCGCGCTGTGCGCACACTTTGAGCACAGAGCAGAAGACTCCCAGAGTGGAGCCAGGAGCCCCCTGCCGGACAAAAGGTGAGACTTGGCAACCCTACACAGGACAGGGAATCTCCTGGAATTACAACTGATCTC
>NW_015336469.1:0-217 GCF_001447785.1 Gekko japonicus
ACAACACAGTAAACTTGAATACATAACACAACCCTAGTTTCTGCCCACAGCATTCCCCTCTCTCCTACTCACTGTGGTAGCCAGGACAGTACTGGCAATTTACTGGATTGGGGAATTTCCTGGCAGGCCACTGGGATGCAGGAGAAAGCGGAGCTGTCTTATTGGCAGGGTGCCAGACCAAAATCAGACCAAAACAAATCAATGAAACAATTGAATC
>NW_015336470.1:0-217 GCF_001447785.1 Gekko japonicus
CAGATTAGAGTCTACCACTCTTAACCACTCCACCATGCTGGCCATACTTTTGAGTAAAACTCCAAATTCAAGCACGCATTATTGGCATGCATTCTGCCACTACACTGAGCAAACTGTGAAGCTTTCTTCTAGCCCAAGGACCCTTTGTGGAACATAAGCAGCTCTTCTTCGAACAAAAGAACTGTGTAAATTGGTGGAAAGCTCTTTAGACTGGAAG
>NW_015336471.1:0-217 GCF_001447785.1 Gekko japonicus
TCTCTCACCAGAGGGCAGTAGTGACTCCATTTTTAACAACTTCCACCCAGTCAGATTCCGGTTCCATTCACACAAATCCAGGTTCCATTCACACAAACCCAGGTTCCATTCACACAGTGCGACGATTTCTCCTGAAAGTAGTCCATTTTTCTGCTACCACCATTGATGCTGACAATTCCTGAGGCAGTGTGTGGAATAGGGTTGCCAGCCTCCAGGT
>NW_015336472.1:0-217 GCF_001447785.1 Gekko japonicus
TAAGGGAGGGGCCACAGCTGGCTGGCAGAGCACCCGTTTCCTCGCATCGGAACCCGGCTTCACACGTTACTGGGTCTGGGGTGGTTTAGCTGGGGACACTCCCCGCTCGCTCCTTTACCATGCCACAGTGCCAGTTAAGCCAGAGGGGCCGAGATTCTGACGCCATAGGAGACGACATCCTTGGGTGTTGCCAGATCTTCTGGAATTACAACTGATC
>NW_015336473.1:0-217 GCF_001447785.1 Gekko japonicus
TCCATTTTATCCTCACAACAACTCTGCAACGCTGGTTAGGATGATAGACTGAGCCCAGGCTAATCAAATAGGCTTCATGGTTGAACGATGATTTCAATCCAGCTCTTCCCAGTCTAGGACCATAAACACTGCTCCACTAGCTGCAGCATAAGCGAAGCCATGTTTGATTAGGCCAGTGGCCTGTTCAATCAAACATTCTGTGTCACACAGTGGCCAA
>NW_015336474.1:0-217 GCF_001447785.1 Gekko japonicus
AGAAACCATTTTTTGTTCAGAGCAATAATTCTAATTTCCTTGCTTATCTCTTATACACTGCCTATAGTTGCCACAACCTCAGTCCAATTTATTTAAAAGAAGAGATATAAATCTGCATTGTAAAAAGTTAAATGACCTGTTTAATAATATTTACAAATAGACCAGTGTTTCTTTGCTTACTGCCTCCCGTGAAAGTCTTCATTCATTGTACGTAAAT
>NW_015336475.1:0-217 GCF_001447785.1 Gekko japonicus
AAAGCACAGCCACTTGACCCCCTTTGCCTTCTGTAAAGAAAAAAAGCTCCTGGGGTACAGAGCAACCCCGGAACAGTCCGTGTTTCTATTGGGGTAGCTTTTTAACTCGAGCCCATGTCATATATTGGTGTAGAAAAGCCAACACGCAACCCATCCATGAGTATTTTCCCAAAATGCTGCTCCATACGGACTGCCAGCACAAGGGCTGCATCCGGCA
>NW_015336476.1:0-217 GCF_001447785.1 Gekko japonicus
CCCTAGAAAGACTTCCGTCTGACCCTGGAGCGCCTCTGTCAAATTAGAACAGATAATGCTGGGCTGGATAGACCAATAGTCTGATCCGATATAAGACAGCTTCACACGTTCCTGTATGTTCATTCATTCAAAGTTGGTCCAAATGTTCTCAACAAATGTTTTTTGCTACGAAAAAGAAGTAGATGGGCAAAGTGTCCTAGGGAACTCCCCCAAAGTT
>NW_015336477.1:0-217 GCF_001447785.1 Gekko japonicus
TGTCCCCCCTCTGTGATTTCCTCATAGTTCTTTTCAGAATGATGTCCCCTTCACACATCTTGGAGGGAAGGTAATCTCTGACTCAGGGAAGCTCATGCTGGGATCAATGTTGTCACTTGTCAGTCTTCATGGAGCCACCAGACCTCTGTTCTGTTTAGCTGCAAAAAGTAACAAAGATCCAATGGCACCTTAAAGACTGATGACATGTAGTTCACTA
>NW_015336478.1:0-217 GCF_001447785.1 Gekko japonicus
CTTTCCCAATGAAGAAAAGCCTTGTATGTGTTAAAACAGTTAACTTGGAAGAGAAAGCAGAAGTGTAGCATTTGTAATGCTAACAAGCATTCTGGCTAACATATTCCTTACGTTACAGAACAACCACCACTTTCAACATGTGAAAAATGCCCCAAGGTTTACCATTCACAGTGTGCCCCAGACCAATCAGATCCATAAAGCCGGGGGGGGGGGGATT
>NW_015336479.1:0-217 GCF_001447785.1 Gekko japonicus
GAAGGTATGAGTCCCCACACCCATGGACCATGACTTTCCCTCCACTTGCAAAAACTCGATATGCGCTACCCAAATCTTTTCTTGCTTCAGCAACAAGACAGCGGGAGGGGGCATAACAGGATGCCGCAGAAGGGGAGCGGTGGGGAAATTGTGCACCCACAATAACACTGATGCGAATCCATGCTCATGGCTTACTCTTCTCCCACAAATCCTAAAA
>NW_015336480.1:0-217 GCF_001447785.1 Gekko japonicus
TAGGGCCGGCTCAGGCAGGTGGAGGGAGGTGGCACAGGTACAGCCCGGGGCGGTGGTGGAGGACAGAGCACAGGCGACCTGGGTCCCGCTGGCCAGCAGAAGAGGGCAACGGGCAGCGAAGGCAGGCATGCCAAGAGTCCCCCCACTGGCTGGCCAGAGGTGCAGGGGTGAGAGGGCGGCCTGCGATCGTGAAGCAAAGTGCCCCCGCTGGCGGCCA
>NW_015336481.1:0-217 GCF_001447785.1 Gekko japonicus
CTGAAATACGGAAACAAAGAGTTCCATTTAATGTAGTTACCTGAATTGCTTTTAAACCTTGTTCCACTTCAGACCACCTCCGGCAGCAATATAGCACAGCACCATCTGTTGGGAGCAAAGATGAAGAATTAAATTCAGAAGAGCTGCTCTCTACAGAGCCAAGCCCCTACCACCTCGACGCTTACCGATACGTGATTTCTACTGAGTGTAGACAAGT
>NW_015336482.1:0-217 GCF_001447785.1 Gekko japonicus
CAGCATGCCTCCAGTTTCTGGGAAGCAAGGTGTTGCTAAAAGTGAGCTGCTCTCACACAGGCTGAGGCTTCTCACGTTACCTTGGCAGTACAGAAAAGATCCCACACTGCCAGTGCATCTGAAAGACTAAGCTAAAACCTAGGGTTGACATTAGGGATGGACATGAACCAGCTCAAAAACTTAAGTTCGTGACAAATTTTGGACAGTTCATGGTTTA
>NW_015336483.1:0-217 GCF_001447785.1 Gekko japonicus
GGATGCATCTGGCCCTCCGGGGCATAGCGCTTGGGTTGTCGGAATCCATTTCTGTCTGTCGTTTAGAGTTTCTGTACGGAGCTGGAAACCGCAACACAACAGACCGTTTGTTTTATTCCGTTTTAGGAACTCCGCGACCTTTTGTGGGTAGATTTTGGGGGAGCCCCACCAATGTTCCCCACGGGAGTCAACCTCCTTTCTCCGAATGTTCCGGACC
>NW_015336484.1:0-217 GCF_001447785.1 Gekko japonicus
TACACCTCCCCAAAAGGCAAAACAGGGACCAAACAAAGCCCACTTTTTAATAGGAAAACGTACCAGAAGCCAATATGAGTGATCCGGTCGGGACGAGATGGGCCTGCCCACCCCAAAAGTGTGCCTGTTCGATTCCGCCTTCCTCCCTTTTCACGACGAACCGTAACAGACGCCCTCCTCCTCCTCCTCCCGTCCAATGTTCCCTCTAAGCTGAGTT
>NW_015336485.1:0-217 GCF_001447785.1 Gekko japonicus
ATGTGGATCACAGAGATTACACTTGCAGCTAGTTATTTGTTGGCTAGGAAAGATAAGGTCTGTGGTTTGAGAAGAGATAACAAGAGGACAGGGTAGAAGATACCACTTTATGTCTATCTGTGCATGTTCCTGTATGGGTTTCGTGAAAATGCCACTGCATATTCACAAATGCTCATTAAGCATTTTTGAGTGTTTGATGGAAACACTTGCAAAAATG
>NW_015336486.1:0-217 GCF_001447785.1 Gekko japonicus
AGGGGCAGCTGCAGAAAAGGGGAGAGGAAGGCCAGGAGGCAAAGTTTCCTTTGCCAAGCAGCCCACTAAGCTCTGATTGACTTTGCGGCGGGAGAAACGAGAAAGCAGCTTAGTGGCAATATTACCGACTCTTAAACTCCTCTCGCTTGAGCCGTGTCCTCAGCCAGCTCACCGCTAAGAGGGAGCCCAGGAAAGGCTGTGACGTACACAGGCCAAC
>NW_015336487.1:0-217 GCF_001447785.1 Gekko japonicus
CTGTGGCTATCAGTGCATTCTCTGGCAGATGATTCAACATGGTAATCATTTGTTGGGTAAAGAAGTATTTCTATTTCTCCTATCCCATCAATTGTAGCGTGATCCTGAAGCACCTGGTGCTCTCTAGAAGTCACAGATATCTGGTTCACACACAGTTTCAAGGAAATGAAAATCCCAGTGTCCTTCCATCCCCCCAGTTACCCATGTTGTGAAGCAC
>NW_015336488.1:0-217 GCF_001447785.1 Gekko japonicus
AACGATCGATGGAAAAGTGTGTAGTAAAAAAACCGCGTCTCGCCACAGCAGGAAAATAAAAAGCCCAGCTGGGAAGCGGCAAGTCAAAAGGAGCCAAGATTACCGAGGGGTGACATGTTCAGGTTCTGCAGGTTTGGGGTAGAGTGGAACACACTGTTAGCTGGAAAATACCTGGAGATCTGGGGGCAGAGCCTGGGGGAGGCGGGGTTTGGGGAGA
>NW_015336489.1:0-217 GCF_001447785.1 Gekko japonicus
GGACCTGTGAGGAAGGGTTGCAATGTATTGTGGGATACGTGGCTTGGTCGAGAGCTGTGTAGGAACTGGTACGGATGTGGGTGGCTGGCATTGGGTCCGGTGGGAGCAGAGGCCACGCTCATAATTTGATGGTATGGATGAAGGCCAAGCTGAAGTCGAGCCCACTTCTCAATGTATCGATGAACCCACCTTTCTTTTCCAAAATTGGGGCTCAAAT
>NW_015336490.1:0-217 GCF_001447785.1 Gekko japonicus
TCTTTCCCAATATAACCCTTCTCAGAGATGTTTACTCCCTATTTTCCATTTTTCAGTTTACCCTGTTCTTGGGCCATTCTACACATTAAGTGGCAGCAAATCCAGACTTGCCACTAAATTAGGGTTACCAGCCTTCAGGCAAGGCATGGTGTTCTCTCAGAACTGCAACTGGTCTCCAGATCAGAGAGATCAGTTCCCCTAGAGGAAACAGCAGCTT
>NW_015336491.1:0-217 GCF_001447785.1 Gekko japonicus
GCTCATCCAGGTGTTTGGGATAGCTTAATTCATCAGTCTTTGTCTTGCAGCCAAAATTTAGGATCTAAGATCCTTATCGCTTCGCTATGCTTCACTGTGTGTGTATGGTGTTCTCGAGGCTAGGTGACTGAAGCTCAGCCTGCACCTTTGATAACTGACAGATTATTAAAGATCTCCTTGTAAGTGAACCCGCAGTTTACTGGGTGACCTTGGGTCA
>NW_015336492.1:0-217 GCF_001447785.1 Gekko japonicus
TTTTTGTAGCTGGGATTCAAGCAACAAAGCAGGAAACATTTTTTTGATCAGAGAAACAGTTGATTGTTATCGTACTCTTTCTCCCAAGAGGTTACGGTGGTGTGTGTGTGTCTACCCACCTCCATTTTATACTCACGAAAACCCTGCAATGTAGGTTAGGCTTAGAAAGAGTGACTGCACCAATGAGCTTCCCAGTAGAGTTCCCTACTCCTAGTCT
>NW_015336493.1:0-217 GCF_001447785.1 Gekko japonicus
AGCTCTTATCTCAGTAATTCTTGTAAGAATGTTGTAAGGATGTCAGAAATATTATTCTTATAAGCAAAGATGGGGATGAGAAGACTGGCTTGTTTAGGTCTGCCTAGCGAGTTCATTGCTGAGGAGAAATTTCTATGAGGAGCAGTCTTGGTTCAGTTTCTTGCACTGCAGTCCTAAGCAGAGTTAGTATGGAGCAGTGGTTAGAGTGTCAGACTAG
>NW_015336494.1:0-217 GCF_001447785.1 Gekko japonicus
GATGGATGGATGGATGATAGGGTGCACCAGGTTTAAAGAAGTTCTTCTGTAGGCAGAAGATGCCTTCCTCATGTAAGAAAGCATCTTTTTGGATCCAGCCCAATGGGTTTAGACATCCACTTGGACATTCAGATATATACATGATGTGGGCAAGCGTCTCTTTGGATCGAACTCAATGGATTTAGATGTCCATCTGAACATTCACATATATATGTGA
>NW_015336495.1:0-217 GCF_001447785.1 Gekko japonicus
GCACTACAATATTCATTTTCAGGGATTAATTGTTCCAGGGACTGACACTGCGAAGATCTTTCTGTTGTTGTTTTATCAATTATTTCTTCCAGCACAAGGGCGGCTGTGATTCTTTTTCGCTGCTAAGTATGTGAAGTGCTTTTGCTTGGGGCAGCATCTGAAAAGAGAAAGGATGACCACAATTAGATACCTGGACTTTCCCGGCAAATAATAATAC
>NW_015336496.1:0-217 GCF_001447785.1 Gekko japonicus
CAGAAGCATGGCTGTCTGGTACAGGATCCCTTCCGCAGACATCTCTTCCCCGAAACAATGAACCCTGGCGGTGGAAGGCGGTGAGAGAACAGCGCTCCTCTCTCTCCTTCCCATCACAGACTCTTTTTGTTTGCATCCATCTGCAGGGACTGCTGACGTCTCCTGGGAAACCGGTCATGTCTAAGCCTGCCTGTCCAAACTGTTCTGCTCCCCCCCC
>NW_015336497.1:0-217 GCF_001447785.1 Gekko japonicus
CATCCCCAAATCTCCAGGAGTTTCCAAACATTGGTCTGGCAACCCTGCCCCACCAGCTCCCGTCAGTGGCCGGGAGGACGGGACCTGGCCTAGGATATATCAGACACAAGTTGAAATCCCTGCTCTGACATAAAAACTCACAGGGTTACCTTGGGCTGGTCACCCTTTCTGGGTCTAGCCTACCTTATAGGGTTGATTTCTTTTAGGATCAAATCAG
>NW_015336498.1:0-217 GCF_001447785.1 Gekko japonicus
CTGCTCAGGAACCTTATGCACTAGTCTTTGATTGCCTGTAGGTGGTGCTCACAAACAACATTCATATCAAGCTGCTGGGTCAGTGTCTCACAAGTAGGGACAGACCGGTGCATTCTCACTGGTGCATTCTGTTTGAGTGAGCTTGTATAACCGAGACCATTTCCACAGCAGTGGAATTCCCCGCATCAACGTTTTAAAAACTGCGTGTTATGTGAAA
>NW_015336499.1:0-217 GCF_001447785.1 Gekko japonicus
TCCGTGTACAAGGGGAAGGAGGGATGAGAAGTTTGAGGGAGCAGGTGAGGAGAAACTGGATTTGAGTCTGTCTCAGTCTGAGGTCTGACGGCTGCATGTCTGAGGTAACTGAAAAGCAGAGATCAGTGACGAAAGTTCTGTCTGTGGTGTCAGATCTCCCGTGGTCCATTCACACAGGATATTGCAGCTCACACGTGCAAGAAAATAAGGTGGGAAT
>NW_015336500.1:0-217 GCF_001447785.1 Gekko japonicus
GAGAGGAAGAGAATGTAATTGTAAGCTGCTTTAAGATTCCTTAATGCAGAGAAAAATGAGGTATAAAAAGCTACTCTTCTCTTCTCCCTAGGATGTTGTGTATTCTGTACTGAAGTGACCTGAGCTGGATGCCTCAGGTGTCAGAGTATGGGGGGCAGCAACATCCCATCCTGCCCATTTTAATCTTGCTGTCACCTGCCAGCTAGCTGCCATCTCC
>NW_015336501.1:0-217 GCF_001447785.1 Gekko japonicus
GAATGTGATTTTTGATATTTCTCTTGACATGTAGAATGCAAGCTGCCACTGTGCCTTATTAGCATTTAGCCTAGCCAGAGGTGATTTAGAATAGAATCAATTAGAGTATTACTTTTAATGGATAAAGGTCCTTTTTTTTAGAGTCAGAAAATAATAGAATGGAATGTACACTTTGAAATCATAAGCTCCCATAAAACAACTAATCATAGAGATAGTG
>NW_015336502.1:0-217 GCF_001447785.1 Gekko japonicus
CTCCTCCTCCTCCCCCCCCTCATCAGATAATAGCAAACAATTGGCAAAATGCTTAAAAAGTGAATGTTAAAACATGGATTCAGAAAGTGTGGCATTTGTTAAAACTGCCTGGATTTATAGAGCGTGTAAACTTGAGACACGGAAGACTAAAAGAACCCTCTTTTTAGGTGGTGGCAACCTTCCTTAAATTATTGGCATAAGGCACTTGACTATTGAT
>NW_015336503.1:0-217 GCF_001447785.1 Gekko japonicus
GAGGTTTACAAAATTATGCATGGGGTGCACAAAGTGCATAGAGAGAGCTTTCTCTCCTATAATTCTAGAACTTGGGAGCACCCGATGAAGTTGATGGGCAAATAGGTACAGGACAGACAAGTGGAAATAGTTCTTAATGAGTAATTAAACTGGAATAGAAGTAGTGATGGCCACAAGCACAAATAGCTTTAAAAGGGGGTTAGTTTCATAGAGAATA
>NW_015336504.1:0-217 GCF_001447785.1 Gekko japonicus
ATCCCAAGGAAGCGCCTCCACTCCATCACCATGGTAAAGTAGCTCAGAACAAGCAGTGGTTCTTAAACTGTAGTTTGAACAGATGAAAAAGCCTTATAGCATTGGTTGGTCCATCTAATTCAGTACTGTCTGCTCCTGCTGGTAGCAGATCTCAGAGGAAGGTCTTTCTCACACTTACTACCTGAGGACTTTTAAGTGGAGATGCCAGGGCTTGAAC
>NW_015336505.1:0-217 GCF_001447785.1 Gekko japonicus
AAGAATGCTAGGGAAAGTTGAAAGCGGCAAGAAAAGAGCAAAACCCAGCCTGAGATGGGTTGACTCAGTCGCAGAAGCCGCTCGGCCCTCAGTTTGCAGGACCCGATCAAGTCTTTTAACGATAGATCATTTTGGAGGTAACTAATGCATATAGGGCTGCTAAGCTGGAAATGACATGACGGCACTTCACACAATCAGAATCCCTTTTGACCAAAAA
>NW_015336506.1:0-217 GCF_001447785.1 Gekko japonicus
CTAGGAGTCACCAGAAACTCTATGGTAAAAACCATAAAGTTTCCTCTGATTCCTAGAGCTACACAATATCACTTCCTTTGTGAACTGGAAGTGATGTAACACTGCAACTGGTGTCGCATCCCTTCCCACATCCCTGCCCACGACCCTCCTGCCCGCAACCCTCCCTCGATAGCCCTTCTCCAGCCACTGCACTCTACTAGTCCTCTTATAGTGCAAT
>NW_015336507.1:0-217 GCF_001447785.1 Gekko japonicus
TTGGAAACGGAGATGAGCACTGCCCCCCACTGCTGGAACATAGTGGTAGTGTACCATTTCTAGTCAACCATCTTGCTTGTGTGCTTCTAAATGGGAAGGGGGCAGAGGGGACCACTATCTGCGGGGAGCCACTGTAAAGCATAGCCAGCCATGTCAGTGATGGTGCTGCAAAGAACAGAAGGAGACCCACTGACCTTGACGGACCAGTCGTCTGATG
>NW_015336508.1:0-217 GCF_001447785.1 Gekko japonicus
CCCTAGTGAATTGGACAGAATGACTGCACAACAGCAGAATTGCTTCTATGGATCATAGCAGATGATCACCCAAAACAGGTCAGAGAGTTGAGTCTTCCCCCCTTATGTATACTTGTCCCCATTTTCCTGATGATCTGAAGCATGAAAAATGAGGAGCTACGTTTAATTGGGTTGTTTATCATCAGTATGTTCTATATAACATCTTATTAAAAACAAT
>NW_015336509.1:0-217 GCF_001447785.1 Gekko japonicus
TATCAAATCCAGTTTTATTTTTTTAATGTGTCGTCAGAAGTCCTTTCTCTTGTTTTCTTTTGTAATAAAAGCAATCGTTCTGCCATAATTTCTTTAATAAGTCTTATAAATAAAATACATCAACATTATATAGGCAGAAATGAATAGCCATTCACTGAGTCAGGGTTGGACTTGAAGCAGAGAGACCTGAGTTTGAATCCCCTCATGGGCTGTGAAG
>NW_015336510.1:0-217 GCF_001447785.1 Gekko japonicus
AAAGCAGCATAGTCCTCCTCCTACCAGTATCTTGGAAAGTACGATTTATTCCTGTGAAGCAGGCCCAATGTAGCTCCCGAAGGTAGCCTATCTGAAGTATACATCTCCTCCCTTGCCCAGGACATATCTATTCCATTTACAGCAGGAGGAATTTGATTTTCCTGTCTCTAACACTGGATCAAAATAAGGCTTGCAAGCAATGTTCCCTCCAAGCTGT
>NW_015336511.1:0-217 GCF_001447785.1 Gekko japonicus
GTTTGGCTGTGTATACAGCATAGCCTTGTCCTTTATCTGAACAGCCCGCTGGTATGTATTGCGACACCAGCAGTTTCTAATCTCTAACTCCAACAAAAGAACTACCCTGTGCACTTTGGAAAAAAAATTAGTTAATAAAATAAACAAAGGCTCTTAGGAGCCCAAAGACTTTATCCACAAAGAAGACTGACCCTTTGGAGATAGTAGGCAGAGATAA
>NW_015336512.1:0-217 GCF_001447785.1 Gekko japonicus
TGATCTTTCCAGTGGACACACAGGTTTACTTGTGAGAAGCCAGGAACATGCAAGCAGCACAGATAGGAAGGACAAAAGGGGCTTAACAACTTCCCTGACCTGTCAGAACTTCTGTGGTGCAGGGGTTAGAGTATCTCACTAGGATCTTGAAGACATAGGTTGGAATCTCTCCTTTGCTGCGGGAGCTCGCTGGATGATGGTGGGCCAGTCACACACT
>NW_015336513.1:0-217 GCF_001447785.1 Gekko japonicus
AAGCCAGTCCCATTTTATTCAGTGGGGCTTAATGCCAGAAATATCTGGGAGGTCCCTAGTTCAGGTCTCACTTCTGTTGCCAAACGGACTATGTGGTTTTAGGCACGGCCACTCTCTTCCAGCCTCAGCTCCCCACCTGCAGTATGAGGGTGACAATATTGTTCTGTGTTAAAAGGTGATGTATACAAAACACAATAATAATAATAATAATAATAAT
>NW_015336514.1:0-217 GCF_001447785.1 Gekko japonicus
CGGGTTGGGATGTGGGGCTGGTGGGCTGTGTTTGGGTTGGCTGCGGTCTTGCCTGCAACGGGGTGAGTTTTTATGGAGGTGGTTTCCCTGCATTTGGCCTGTATCACTTCAGACTGTCATGTGATTCAGTGCTGGGAGGAAAAAAGGCCCTGGACTGGGGCCCCACCCCTGCCCCCAAAAGAAGGGAGGGAGAGGCAGGCTGCCTGCCCGTGGCCCG
>NW_015336515.1:0-217 GCF_001447785.1 Gekko japonicus
ACTAATCCAAATATAAATAAAATTAAAACCCAACCCAAAAATCCCCATTGAAATCAAATGCCCAAACAACCACCATTTCCCGCTCTTTAAAAATAAAAAACCAGCACCATTAAACAACAGAAAAGTTATTGACCCTCACCAAAAAAGCCCTGTGAAATAGAAAAGGTTTACACAGAGGTCATTTTGGTGGGGATCGCAGGGGATCGCGGGGGATCGC
>NW_015336516.1:0-217 GCF_001447785.1 Gekko japonicus
ATGAGAAGCCAATTACCACATTTCCAGCTGGCAAGAGCTGAGTAGGCCGAGAAACCAATTAGCAACCCCTGTAGGATGGAACAAGCCCAATACATTAACCGTTGAGGGGATCGGGGGTGTGTTGCCTCACAGGTGGTCCACCCGCTTCTTCCAAAGAGCATACCCACAGTACCTGAATCCTCTGACCCTGAGTCAGCAGCTTCTGCAGGTGCAAATA
>NW_015336517.1:0-217 GCF_001447785.1 Gekko japonicus
TATTTGAAAAAGTGTGCTTTGGACATGAAAGCTCATACCGAACAAACCTTTGTTGGCCTTCAAGGTTCCATCCGACTCTAAATCAGTTGGCCATTCAGTGACCTTATTTGTATTTAAAAGGTCTCGATGTGAATATGGGTTTTATCATTTTATTTACTTCTGAAATAAATACTTCTGAAATAAACAAAATGCATGTTCATTTGCTGTTCATTCTCTG
>NW_015336518.1:0-217 GCF_001447785.1 Gekko japonicus
AGCGAGCCTGATCAAAGCTACCAGATAACTGGTTAAAGAACCCCTCGGAAAAAGACCCCCACCACAATTAAGCTGCATCAGTAGCCTCCATGACACAGGGGCTTCCACAGCAAAATCATCACCATGTGGAAAAGGTCAGATTGGGGATCAAAGGGCTCAGGGTTTTGATCACACTCTTCAAAAAGAAGACAAGGAGAGAGAACCAGGCTTCCTGCAT
>NW_015336519.1:0-217 GCF_001447785.1 Gekko japonicus
GTCTCAGATGTGGTATTGAAATTAGTTTTTGAGACAATTAGGTGCAACGTCAACACTAACCACTGGATAAGACTATTTTTTAAATAGGGAAGGAAAGCACGGGATCAAAGTCATCATCTTCCAATAAGAAGGAACCAAGTTCCCAACATACTGTATTTCCCTCCCATAGCCCTGACCTGGATAGCCCAGTCCCTTCATATCTCGGAAGCTAAGCAGG
>NW_015336520.1:0-217 GCF_001447785.1 Gekko japonicus
AAATGCAGGGGCTGACTACATCTGAGGTTATCAGATTACTCAGTGCAAGGCAACAGAGCTTGCAGAGTTTCCTCCACAAAATCCGGGTTTTTGGGAGGCTGCGGGCTGCTGCCAGACCCTTCCGAGTAATTGAGCCCTGAAAAGATGAGACTTGTGAGAAAGTGGCAAACAAGCGATTGCCCGTTGGATGCCTTGGGAGTATCCTGCAATGCTGTGA
>NW_015336521.1:0-217 GCF_001447785.1 Gekko japonicus
AAAAAAAGGCTATACTACAGTTAACAATCAAAAACTCTTATTGAAAGCTCTGAGGGGAACTCCTAGCATTAAGATTTCCAGTCGAGTTGACATTGCCTATAAATCTGTTGGCTGTAATAAGCATAAGGGTGGGAATTACATAATAGCAGTTCAAGAGATACCTGTCATTTTCATTCAACAAAAATAGTGAGGAAACTGCAACCTATTAATGCAGTTG
>NW_015336522.1:0-217 GCF_001447785.1 Gekko japonicus
TTGTTGCTGAGCCTTTAAACTTTCAGATCATTATGCAATTATACGATCTAGAAAAGTATTCGATATCTAAAGGGGGCTTATGAGTCTGAACACCATTGGCATTTTTTATTAGTGTTGAAGATGCTGTCATAGTAAGGCTTTTAATATAATGGAACAATTTAGCCAAAATTGGACTATAAAGTTGTGGATTCCAAGTTTTCTGCTCGAGTTTGAGCAA
>NW_015336523.1:0-217 GCF_001447785.1 Gekko japonicus
GTTTTCCCCTCTAATGGCTCACTCAGTTAAAGACAATGTGAAACTGATCAGGACAGCTGATTATTTATTCCAGGTGTGATGCAGAGGGAGTTAAGAAGGGGAAACATCGCTGTATGGAAAAACTATAGACACCAGCAAACATTCAGTTTTAAAAATAAAAGAAAGCACCATTGACAGGTTCTCTTTCGCTTATCTGAGTTCCTGAACTTCTCCAATG
>NW_015336524.1:0-217 GCF_001447785.1 Gekko japonicus
TTCTTATGTTCAATCTCTTCTCTTCTTCTACCACCTCCAAAAAGCTTAGGTTTCTGCCTGCTGGTGAGCTAGGCGGTCGTTACACCAGACAAACAGCCAAGCTCTCCTCAGCGTCCCACACCAGGCTGACACAATCAATACTGGTGATCTTTGAGATAGAGGCTTTCGAAGGAGAAAGCCTCCTGGATTAGTACAGCCAGGGGTCATTTCCTGCAGG
>NW_015336525.1:0-217 GCF_001447785.1 Gekko japonicus
GTTCTATACACTCCTGAACCTGCATCTGTAATTTCTCCAGAAATCACTTTCCTCGGGGCACCTTCTTTGGAGTGCTGTAACTGGCACCCCATAAATCCAATCCTTACCTAATTTGGCGGACCGGTATAGGATAGTCAGCAGGATATCCCTGGCATGATTGGTGTCCCTACCATGCTGTGGGGATGTTTTACCACATCATGAACCTCATGAACTGAAT
>NW_015336526.1:0-217 GCF_001447785.1 Gekko japonicus
ATCAGTTCCCCTGCAGAAAATGGATGCAGCATATGGCATTGTACCCTACCTAGGTCCCTGCCCTCCCCAGGCTCCATCTACTAAACTCCATGCAGAGCTTTGGGAAGATAAGCTGCTGGGTGGAGCAATGCAACTGCTTAACTTGCGTGTTGGGAGGAAGGTGGGGAGCTAGGTTGCTTGCTGTTTTGATTACAGAGCAAGATTTCCATTTTGAGCC
>NW_015336527.1:0-217 GCF_001447785.1 Gekko japonicus
AGTTCTCACCACAACCACCCTGGGAAGTTGGCCGGGATGAGGGAGCTACTAGCCCAAGGTTTCCCAGTGAGCTGTAAGGCCTAGGGCAGATTCGCACCCGAGTCTCCCTGCTCCTGTCCTAACCACTGTGCCATACTGGCACTCAGTCCCTACCATTCCCCCCTGTAGCCACCATAGAAGAGCCCGAAGCTGTAATCCTGGCTCTCTGTTACAATAA
>NW_015336528.1:0-217 GCF_001447785.1 Gekko japonicus
AAATGACCCCTGGGTGCATCCATCCATTATCCCCATTTTGTAGGGTTGCCAGCTCAGGGTTGGGAATAGGGTCGCTATCCCCCTGATGGGGGTGCGGGTTCCCCTGCTTTTGGGGACCCAATCCACCGTCAGCCAGCTGGCCAGCAAGGGAACCATGCCTCCAAAGAGCCCTGTTGCGCCCGACATGTCCAGTGTGATGATGTCACCTGGAAGTGAT
>NW_015336529.1:0-217 GCF_001447785.1 Gekko japonicus
TCCCAGGCATCTCCAGTTCAAAGGATCAATTAGTAAGTAATGTGTAAGACCTTCTCCTGAGGGACTGAAGAGCTGCTTCTAGTCTGGGTAGACAATGTTGACTGTGATAGACAAATGGTCTAACTCAGCATAGAGCTGCTTCATGCATACATGTGAAAGAGTTCCAAAAATGGGGGTTGTTGCATAATTAAGAACATAAGAACATGAGAGAAACCAA
>NW_015336530.1:0-217 GCF_001447785.1 Gekko japonicus
CGTGTGGGGGGTCTGGGTCTGCGTGTCCCCACTGCACCCCCTCCCCTCCTCCCCCATGGCAGCCGGCCAGGAGAGTTCCCTTGGTGCGTGCAGTCGAGTAACCTGTTAAATTGGTCCCGGCGAGAAGCGAAGGGCATGTGGAGGCTGAAATTGGCGGGTCGTGTCCTGTCGCCGCGTGGTCCAGGGCAGACGTGGAGAGGGTGGGTGTCCCCTGAAA
>NW_015336531.1:0-217 GCF_001447785.1 Gekko japonicus
TCTCCTGGGCACAGGTGTTCGATTCAGCTATCGGGGTGTGGAGCTGTCTGGAGGAAAGGCGCAGAGGGTGGAATCAGTCCATGGCGTCACGTTCCGGCTGAGGTCCCTCCCCACCCCACCCCACTCCAAAATCTCCTACAATTTCCCAACCCAGTGCTGGCAACCCTCTGTATCAGGTCATCTCCCCATCTCCCTTCTCCAGCAGTTCACTTAGGAG
>NW_015336532.1:0-217 GCF_001447785.1 Gekko japonicus
ATGTCATTTGCCTGGCTGGCACACACATTTGTTCTTTGTCAGGTTTACCACCTGAGCATGGACTGCAACTGCACAGAACTGTACACAATAGTACAGTAGCACAATAATAGATATGAATTAGTATATATGAATAGTACAATAGCACAATAGTACTTATGAACTAGCCCCTGAAGAGAAACTTAACACACTTACTAGCATTAAAAGCTGCTATTAAAAA
>NW_015336533.1:0-217 GCF_001447785.1 Gekko japonicus
AAAAGCTCTCCGTTAACTGGGTACCTCCAAAAAGGACAGATAGGTTGTCAGAGAAACAATGCATCTAAGTTTTTCTGAAATCGTAAAATCTGGGATGTTGTTGCCTTCTCTTTGTTGTTCTATTTTGAACAATCTTTGTATGACCATTGCTTTTGCTCAGTCATAACCCATTTTCAGAGCATTTTCAGAACAAAATCCTAGATTCTACAATTTGCAA
>NW_015336534.1:0-217 GCF_001447785.1 Gekko japonicus
GTTTCTAGATATGGATGCCTGTGTCAACTGCCCAGAAGATCAGTATGCAAATGCAGAACACAATCAATGCATTCCCAAGAGTATAAGCTACCTCTCATATGCAGAACCTTTGGGGATCATTTTGGCGTTGTCTGCTACTTGTTTTGCTCTGATCACAGCGTTGGTACTTGCAATATTTATCAAACACCAGGATACTCCCATAGTCAAAGCCAACAAC
>NW_015336535.1:0-217 GCF_001447785.1 Gekko japonicus
CAAAAATAGATAAAACATTTAAGACTCAGGCAGAAAAATATAGAAAAACAACCCCATCTGGTTTAAGGAAAATTTTGGACAAATTTGATTTGGAAGATATATGGAGATTAATGCATCCGAGGTCAAAGGAATATACCTTTTTTTCAGAAGTTCATAAAACTTATTCGAGAATAGATTTCATTTTAATGTCAAAGTCTTTAGTAAATAAAATAACAAT
>NW_015336536.1:0-217 GCF_001447785.1 Gekko japonicus
CTGGAAAATGAAACTAAAAAGGAAATGGATTACAATGTTATGGTGCTTTATGAAAAGATTTTAAGCATGGGAGACCACCTTTATAAACAGGTTGAGGAGAGTAGGATGTAACTGCATATAAATGATGGTAAACCTGAGCTGAATGTGAGTACAATTGGATGTATGCAAGAAAAAGTGGTCCCCAAAAGCTTATTCTTCTTGTTCATTTAAATATAAA
>NW_015336537.1:0-217 GCF_001447785.1 Gekko japonicus
GAGCAATTTGTGCAACTCTGAGTAGATCCGTTTCAGAGCATAGCTTGGGGGAGGGGGGTTTACATTTGTGTGCCCCCCCCCAATATAAAAATTTGCTTCACACAGAAAATTAAAACAGCTAGATTGGAGTCTGGGAATACCTTAGAGACCAAAAAGATGTTCGGGGCATGTCAGACACAAAAAAGAACGGAGCTCGTCGCCATTCCTACTTGTATCT
>NW_015336538.1:0-217 GCF_001447785.1 Gekko japonicus
CCAGCTGCCACCACAGACACAGCCAACCCTTCCATGCCCCACGAGTAAGCATCGCTTCCTCATGGTAGGACTCTAGCTGCTGCTGCCCAGTTGCCACCCCATGACCCCTTGCTTCAACAGGTGCCCACCTCCCCTACCAGTGTCCTCCCCACTCCCCTCCAGAGACATCAGATCTGCCCACTACATTGGCTCCCTCCCAGCCATTGACTCTGGGAAC
>NW_015336539.1:0-217 GCF_001447785.1 Gekko japonicus
TTTTTAATTTGGCGAAGAGATGACTAAAAGGAGTGGTAGTGGTGTGAGGGAAGATTCCCAAATTATGCATAGGTAGAGAAAGTGGACAGAAAGCACTTTCTTTCCTAATACTAGAACTTATGAGCACCCAATGAACCTGATAGGCCACAGACAGAGAAAAGGAAGCACTTGTTTGCTCAAAGAGGAATTAACCAGTGGGATTCACTGCCACAGGAAT
>NW_015336540.1:0-217 GCF_001447785.1 Gekko japonicus
GGGCCAACCCTGCTTAGCTCCTGAGATCTCACAGGATTGGTCTAGCCATGGCAATCCATGTCAGGGAGTCCTATATCATGTAAAACATTAACAGGTTGCACAGACAGTTCTATACATGTAGATAAGTAGCAAACAATTTAAAAAGTAGCACTAATCCTAGTGGAGAAGAAGTTCAGGGGCTAGTCTCAGGGCAAGACATAGTTCTGACAAGAGCTGT
>NW_015336541.1:0-217 GCF_001447785.1 Gekko japonicus
GGCTTTCTGGGTGCCCACTCCACAGTGTGAGCAGGTAAATACAGAGGTTGTGGTGACCCCACAATAGGCAGCTACCCTACTTATTTGGCTAGAAGGAACAGAATTCTTGCAGAGGAATTAAGATTACAGAGAAAAGATCTCCTGACTGTCCCATTGACCAAAGAAGCTCATTTGGTAGGCACACAAGGGAGACCCTTTTCAGTGGCAGCCCCATGAT
>NW_015336542.1:0-217 GCF_001447785.1 Gekko japonicus
TTGCTGAGTCACTAAAGTTGCCAAAAGGCCCATTTCCCACTGACAGGGCTGGTTTTTCTTCCTGCTGGCCAGCTGCCAGAGGAGATTTGTCATGTAACGACGGGAACAGAAGAGAAGCTGCTTTATAACTGTGGAGCGTCCTTCAAGGCAAAGAAATTTGCTACACTGTGCCTTTAAGACCTTCGCAGCTCTAGCTTTGCAGCTGATTTTAACTTTT
>NW_015336543.1:0-217 GCF_001447785.1 Gekko japonicus
GTCCTCTACAAGGAAAAATGCTGAACAGCACAAAGGCTTATCCTTCCTTCCACACAAAAAATGGTTTTCCGTTTTGTGAACGTTTCCCCCTGTTTTTAAATGTCTCTTGAATACTTTATGCACCCCCTCTCCAGTATTAAAGATCTAGCAATCCAGATTATTATTGGCATTGACAGCAAGTGACTGCCAGGAGATCTTGGGTTTGGCTGGGTACTTC
>NW_015336544.1:0-217 GCF_001447785.1 Gekko japonicus
ATTAACACCCTTGCTCAGGTCTTGCAGACCGAGGGCGGTGGCTTCAAGATTAGTGTAGGGTGGGCACATGCTGCGTTCCCCTGGATTTCTCTTGCGATCCTATGTAAATATTAGGGGACTTAAGTGCGTTGTAAACGAGAACAAAATGTGTGTCCTGATTTAAAAAGAAGCTTGTGCATTGCTGGGAGAAAATGCCTATGAAAGGTTTCTGACAGCA
>NW_015336545.1:0-217 GCF_001447785.1 Gekko japonicus
TGAAGGCTGATTCCCAGGAGCACATACCCCACTTGAGGGCTATTGCTTCGAGTGATGATTTGAACATGTAAATGAACCATCACAATTAAAACACTGCAGGTAACATTTTTTCTATCATAAAACATCACTCCAAACCCCAAATCCCTCTTATATCAAAGCAAAGGTCTTTTTACTCCATATTTACCACAGTGGCCAATACAGATGTGGAAGTAAAGTC
>NW_015336546.1:0-217 GCF_001447785.1 Gekko japonicus
TGGGGACCGCCGGCACTCTCAGTTATCCTGTATCCGTCAGGTTGGGAACTCCAAAATTCTAACAGCCCCCACTGGGGGGTGGGTGTAGTGTGTGAGCAAGTATTGTCAGGGAGGATTTTTGGAGAGATAAATCCTTGGTATCAGTCTAATGAAACAGCAAGGCGTTATGATAAACAGAAAAAGAAATGATGTGAATGGATGAAGCATGTGCGCACAC
>NW_015336547.1:0-217 GCF_001447785.1 Gekko japonicus
TTTCCAGCACCTCTCGACAGGCAAACACACAAAAGACTTAAGTGACTTGAAAGTTAGATCCACAGTACAAGGAATGGGGTAAAAACAGGTGGCTTTGGCCCAGGGCACATGGCCCGTGCCCTACAAGGAAGAAACAGCTTTTTAAAATATTTGTGGTTCTCAAAAATCTTTCATGAAAGAGGTACAAGTAATAATGGCTTTTAACAGAAGATAAATT
>NW_015336548.1:0-217 GCF_001447785.1 Gekko japonicus
AAAAAAAAAAAATCCACCATTTATCTGAGGTTTGTTTTTCCCCCCCAGAGCTGAGCTGAATTTATATTCTTTGAATTGAAATGTGTTGACAGGGAAGAGAGAGCAAAGAAATGCAATGAAACGTTGTAGACTTGACCAAGTTAACCAGATAGGCTTGGTTAAAATTTAGGGTAGACAGCTCTGAATTGGGAAATACCCAGGGGTCATTTCCTGCAGG
>NW_015336549.1:0-217 GCF_001447785.1 Gekko japonicus
TAGATTCTGCTGTTCTGCTGGGACAGCGGTTATTTGAAGTAGGTAGCAGTCCAACAGCTAAACCACCCAGTGTGTTCCAAGAAGGCATTGCTTTCCAAACGGGAGGTGACTGTCCACCTTGACTGGACCAGTGGCACAGAATCACATGTTCTAGAGAAGACTGGCTTGAGAGGTACACCTCCGTGATTGGGTTGCCAACCTACAGGTGGGGCCTGGA
>NW_015336550.1:0-217 GCF_001447785.1 Gekko japonicus
AAGGCTCCACAGCGTAGAGGGAGCATTGGGAATATCCCTGGAAATGGTCTAATGTGGGAGAAATTCTTCTCAGCATCTTCCTCTTGTAGAAAACCCCTTTCCAATGCAGGCCGCCCATCTCTTTGTGTGTGTTTTTTGTGACTGGATAGGTGGAAATGAGCCAGTGTAGGGCTGCCAACTTCTGGGTGGGTCCTGGAGAACTTCCGGAATTACAACT
>NW_015336551.1:0-217 GCF_001447785.1 Gekko japonicus
GGTGCACCATTTGAGCCACTAAAATTCATGGAGCTAAGATTTCTATCATGGAAGTTTGCCTTTCTGGTGGCAGTGACCTCTACTAGGAGAATTTCAGAACTGGGGGCTTTGTCAGTTAGAAGGGAGGTATGTGTGTTCCCTAAGGAACAGACCCATCCTTTGTTCCTAAAGTAAAGTTGGCTTACCATTTAAACCAGGAGCTAGTCCTGCCCTCCTT
>NW_015336552.1:0-217 GCF_001447785.1 Gekko japonicus
AGCAAGGGAGACCTTTACCTTTACCTCTCCTCCCCCACCCACCCCAAGTAGCTGACATCAGAGCATCATAGAACAGCCCTGTCGAAAATAGTTGTTTTCAAAGTTTCCTGCCCATGGAGAAGACTTTCCCGATATGGGACCCTTGTAGCAGGAGGTTCTAAGGTGGAATCTGTGCGGCACAGGGCCTGCCAAATGAAAACACGTTCTGACCCAGAAC
>NW_015336553.1:0-217 GCF_001447785.1 Gekko japonicus
CAGGTAGGTAAGCAATACAAAAGGGATACATCGTGGGATAACAACAGGAACAACAAAACAAAAACCCACTGTGCAAATGGCTTACCAATATTATTGCAAACTATATGTAGCATAATGATGCCTATTTTTATTTTTTAAAAATTGTACAACTATATATTATTGAGTCACCATGTAAGAAAATGCCAAAAGGTGAGCCGTGTAACAATACTCCATACAG
>NW_015336554.1:0-217 GCF_001447785.1 Gekko japonicus
TTTTGGCTTTGGCTCCTTCTGGGGAGAGACTCGAACCAGGGACTTCCTGTCCCAGAGATTGTTGTCTTCCAGTTAAGCTACAGCGGATGCTGGAGTTCAGTGACTGGAAATCCAGTCCAGAGGTGTCCCATGGCCCTACACAGGAGCAGTAAATGGGTTGGTATTAGGGTTGCCAACAACCTGGAGAAAAACAAATGTTCAGTTCCTTTAACAGAAG
>NW_015336555.1:0-217 GCF_001447785.1 Gekko japonicus
ATTATTTGCGATCGGCTTTCCATGGATTTCTGTCACAGTGCGTCACTCACTTTGAGGATCCTGAGATCCAAAAATGGGGGAGAAATATTCTACTATTTTGATATTTCATATATATTTATGTGTTAATTTTAATGAATCAACATTCTGATTGTTTTAATTATTAATATTAATTAATTAATAGTACTTTATTAATATTAATTAATAATAATTTATTAAT
>NW_015336556.1:0-217 GCF_001447785.1 Gekko japonicus
GCACAACACCAATGTCAGAGGGGGATTATCAATCCTGGCCCCACTGCTGACAACTTTTGGGATGGGTTGCAAGCTGGAAGGGCACCGAGCTGCTTCATTTCTCAGTGTCCTTCCCTTAACGCTCTGCCTGGACCCACCGCTATACTTTCCCCACCCCAGGAGCACTGGAATCTGTCCCCCAGGCATTTCCGCACCAGCCAGTCTTCGCACTCACCTC
>NW_015336557.1:0-217 GCF_001447785.1 Gekko japonicus
CCCCGATGTGCCTACATCACTTCTGGGTCCGTTCCCAATGTGCCTACGTTATCACCTTTGTTTCCGGCCTCTTTCTTCTCCACTCCTGGTAAGTGCACCCATGTCCCCTGCCCGCTCGTCCAGTGGACCTGACAACCCTCATTCAGAGGCCCACTGTAGTTTGCATCCTGATAATTAGAAAATGGATAAAGACTTTGTTGTTGTTGTTGTTGTTGTT
>NW_015336558.1:0-217 GCF_001447785.1 Gekko japonicus
CATCAAAGAGAATATCATTAAAGGGTTTCATTGTTTTAGCAATGATGCTGTATAACTGAGCCATTTGTGTGGTCATGTGGTGAGAAGAACCAAAGCCATAAACTTCCTCTTGCATTCAAGTCAGCTTTCAATTAGCCTGCCCAATTCTTCACAGGCATGTGTGGCCAGTATTTGCCCCCTCAGTCAGAAGAAAAAGACAAACATCAGAATGTGTTGT
>NW_015336559.1:0-217 GCF_001447785.1 Gekko japonicus
CCCAAATCTCCAGGAATCTCCCACCCCAGGGTTGGCACCCCGAAACTGCAGCAGCTCTCCTCTCTGGAGGCAGCCCGTCCTCTAAAAGCCACCAACCCGCCCCAGCCCTTTGGCACGTTCCACAGCCTGACTGATGCCGAAGTTATCCTGGGACGATGCCGGTGGCCATCAAGGAAGGGAAGATAAAAGTCTCGGGATGCCTCGAGCGTGTCGTCCG
>NW_015336560.1:0-217 GCF_001447785.1 Gekko japonicus
AGACAGCAGGGAAATAATGCCAGCCCTTTCTGTTTGTTTGTTTTTGTTTACAGTCTGTCCTCAGAAACCCAAGGCAGATTACAAGTATGATAACAAAAACAAAAATCTTTTCAGTCGCATCAGTAAGCAGACTGCAAGATAGGGTAACGTTTGAACCAAAGACTTTTCATCCCCGGTAAAAGGCACCTCCTTCTGAGCCGGACCGTCACACCACAGC
>NW_015336561.1:0-217 GCF_001447785.1 Gekko japonicus
CCCCCCCCCTAATGGTGATCCTGGGGTTGTCACTGGGGAAAGTGTTGGGGCAAGTTCCTACTCAAGGGCTGCTAGTTGTGCACAGTGCTCTCCACCTTCTCCTTCCTGTGCCGGAAAACTCCGGAAACTTCCAAGCGCCTTTGAGGAATCTTGCGAGGAGGCTCTTTGTGGCAGTAGCCAGTAGAGGGGGTTACAACTGCCATTATTGCATGCTTTG
>NW_015336562.1:0-217 GCF_001447785.1 Gekko japonicus
GAACGGTTTAACGACATAAGAAGAACCCTGTTGGGTCAGATCAGGGATCCATCAAAGTCAAGCATCCTTGTCCCCCAAGTTGGCCAATCAAGATACCCATGGAAAGCCTACAGGCAGAGCATGGAGGTCAAATTCACCTCCTGTTGGTACTTCCCAGCGATTCATATTTAGAGTAGAACAGATTTTGCATCCAGTGGCACCTTTAAGGCCAGCAAAG
>NW_015336563.1:0-217 GCF_001447785.1 Gekko japonicus
CCCTGATGCGTCCTTGCCCTATCAGCTCTTTCTCCCCAGTGAGCTCTCCCATCGGCCAGGGGGTGTGGAGCCTGGAAGACACAGCCGAAAATGCTGCTGCCCAGAGAAGCTCCCAGCCTGGTGACGAACACAGGACCCTGCCTTTTGCTAAGTCAGCCCCTTGGTCTGTTGTCAGTCCCATTTCCTCTGACTGGAAGGAGCTCTCCAGGGTCTCAGG
>NW_015336564.1:0-217 GCF_001447785.1 Gekko japonicus
CACTTGAGCCACCGCGGCTCCTACAATAAAATAGCAACAACACAAAAGTAAGAACTGAAGTTCCTTGACCATTTTCAAAGCCAGTAAAGCACACTACAGTACTCTATCCTGGGTGAGATCATCGCATGGTTCACTATGGCCATATCACATGTTCTGAGGAATGGCCACAGCTGGGGTATTGGCTCGAGCTAATAAAAGACACTGTGTGCCATGGAGT
>NW_015336565.1:0-217 GCF_001447785.1 Gekko japonicus
ATCTGTCTAATCCCCTCTGGTAGAAGAAGGCTTCTGTCCAGAGGCCTTTGAGTGTTGCTGTTGATCAGAGTGCCGAACCAATAGTCTGTTCCTGTACCAGACAATTTCAGATGTCCAAATTTTCATTATTATAATAGAACTGCAGGCGACAGGGGGCATAGCACAATTGCCAAGTCTTGTCTTGTCATCGAGAATGCTCCAGTGAAGATATATTGGC
>NW_015336566.1:0-217 GCF_001447785.1 Gekko japonicus
CTTGACGGCACATACCAGACATGTACAAAAACCACGTGGGATAGGGACTGCAAGTAAGGAAGGGAAGTGGGCAAAATTGAGTGGAAAAGGTTGGTTGGACTTAATTCATGGAGGCCCAGAGTATGGCCCATGTGCTTGGATTTGGCCCATTCCTTTTTTGCAAGGGTGGCCAGGAGGGCACCGGAGACCATCTGCTTTAGGCACATATGCCAAGGGC
>NW_015336567.1:0-217 GCF_001447785.1 Gekko japonicus
GAAGAAGGAAACAGCTAGTGTTTTGGGAAGTGAGAGAAAGAAGCCCCACACACAAGTGGGGGTGTGCGGAGGGTCTAAGAATGCACACACACAGCTGGGTCAGCTGGATGACATATTTATAGGGTGGAATGCATCCTGAGGCAGGTTGACTCACTGCCAAAGGACTGATGGGTCTACCAGAGGTAGACAAAAAGGTGGAAAAGGTTTGATGGCCCTA
>NW_015336568.1:0-217 GCF_001447785.1 Gekko japonicus
GAATCCCTGCAGTATAAACTGAAGGGGGGTGATGACATTTTTTCAGCCCAGTACAAGTAGTTCAGTGTACAGAATGCCTAGAGGAATCCAGTACCACTGTGACAATGCAAGTGTAAAAGAACTGATTGATGTCAAAGCACATTGTCACAAGAAATCCAATTTGTGGAGGATTTTGCAAGTCTGGCACAACTAATTCAGTGTACAGGAGGCCCAGTAG
>NW_015336569.1:0-217 GCF_001447785.1 Gekko japonicus
AGGCACTTTGTGTTATTCTAAGGCTTACATCCAGTTCTGTAAAAATAAACTGGCCTACTTAAGCTCATCATATATTTTGTTCTATATCAACGTTTTCTGTGGATGTGCAAAAGCCAAATTCTCCATCCAGGCAGGGGAACGAAATTACTGCAGTTTGCACACCATGCCCTTGGACTGCAAGCACGATGTTCAACATCTCAACAGATTTTGTGTTTCA
>NW_015336570.1:0-217 GCF_001447785.1 Gekko japonicus
TTTCCTCTTGGAGAAACCTTTGTGTGCCCATCTTCTGCCCACACCACTATTCATATTTGAGCTTCTTAGTTGCTTCTACTGCACACGCTTCTTTGGTAAGTCATGCACAATATTAGGCTGCTTTCAAAAATGAGGATGACCCAGCTTCCAGAGCAAAATCAGTGCAGACCTGTGATCAGCCATGCTTGTTGCTATAGTGAGCTGTTTACCTGATGCA
>NW_015336571.1:0-217 GCF_001447785.1 Gekko japonicus
CTCTGCCCTCCCAAGCAGTATCACTTCTGTCTTGTCTGAACCAGTCATCAGTTTGTTCAGCCTCAGGCACTTAACAACAACCTTGAAGACATAAAAAGAGCATTTTTTAAAGAATAAAACAGCAGTCCAGCAGACATGGATCACAGAAAAATAAGTAAAAAGATATATTGCATCCACTGAGATGTTCATATGCCACATAATACTGGGAATTATATAG
>NW_015336572.1:0-217 GCF_001447785.1 Gekko japonicus
AAAAATCTGCACATCCAATCAAAAGACTGGCTGGGCAAAAGCCCTACGGCTGGCTCCTCCCACTTTCTAAGATCACTTTCAGGCACCAGGAAAACTGCTTGTGGGAGCCGTGGCACGCAAGGGCACCACGTTGGGGACCTCTGATGTTCTGTCACTCAAACGGCCATATGGCAACTGCCTCTGTTTCTGGAGGTGTCATTTTTGGAGGGGCCCCCCC
>NW_015336573.1:0-217 GCF_001447785.1 Gekko japonicus
ACACTCTCAGTCTAACCCACCTCACAGGGCTGTTAGAAGAATAAAATGCTTTGGGTCCTCAAAGTAAAAAAGATGGGACATAAATCAATAAACATACAGTTATAAGGAAGTAATAATAATTGTTGTATTGCATTGCATATAGAATAGCCAGAAAACCCTGAGATGGTCTGGCAACCAGAAGTTCTAATTCTTTTAGCACTATGCACCACTAGGTGGC
>NW_015336574.1:0-217 GCF_001447785.1 Gekko japonicus
GTGTGTGTGTGTGTGTGGAGGATCCCAGAGCAAAAATGCACTTGCAGTGGAGTGGATCAGGACCACTTTGGAGCATACCTATACGAACAACGTGTGTGAAGCATTTGTTCCAGTTTAGTACTCGGCACAGCCTGTCAAGAGTTCAGGAGCTCGGCGGGGTCAGCCCTGGTGCATGCTGGGACGGGAGGCCACCGGGGAAGCCCAGGGTTGCTACGCA
>NW_015336575.1:0-217 GCF_001447785.1 Gekko japonicus
GTCAATGGCGATTGAACTTCCATGATCCGAAGCAGTCACCCTGTGAATATCAGCCCTGAGGAACCACAGCAGTGGAGGGGATTCGTCCTCTGCACCTTGCTTACAGGCTTTGTAGGGGGACATCTGGTTGTTCACTGAGTGAAACAGGATTTTAGACAAGATGGACCACTGGTCTGAGAGCCAGTTTCTTTCTTTTCTTTTTTTTTGAAAAAGCTTT
>NW_015336576.1:0-217 GCF_001447785.1 Gekko japonicus
TTCTCTCATCTCAAAGGCCGCAGACAAACTGGTCAAGGAACATTTCCTGTATGTCTCGGAACTCACAGCGGTGGACAAGATGGCGAATTGCTGCCACGTGTGTGGACATGGACTCCCCAGCTGCCTGATCCTGTTTGTAAAAGGCATGACAGCGAGCGATGCAGGATGGCTGCAATGAAAAATGGTTATTTAGAAGAGCCATAATGTCCTTGTATGA
>NW_015336577.1:0-217 GCF_001447785.1 Gekko japonicus
CTATCAGTATTCTCCCATCTTCTGATGCAGATATCTTTTCAGGATGCAAATGTTCCTTTACGTATGTAGCTACGCCTCTTTTTTTGGGGGTATCCGATGCTGTAAATAGCTTCCCTAGTTTCTTGTTTTCTAAGTGTTTAATGTCCGTCTGTTTTATGTGGGTTTCTTGTAGACAAATTATTTCTAACTGTAGTTTCTTTAGCTGGTGAAAAGTTCT
>NW_015336578.1:0-217 GCF_001447785.1 Gekko japonicus
AGGCTTCTGATTGGTCACTGCAGATTTGAGTTGCTGTACAGATTTTTAAAAAGTTTGCTTTGATAGAAGCTGCCACCATAGCACAAGAATCTTTCCAGTGTGACTGAAGCTAAGCGAAGGTAACCATGTTGTGACCAACAGCTCCCCCGTGCAATAGCCATTTATGGTTGTACCTAACATGCTGTTAAAATTTCAAAAGTGAATAGCAGGCTCAAAA
>NW_015336579.1:0-217 GCF_001447785.1 Gekko japonicus
TCTCCGGTTTTCCTTGGAATGGCAGGCTTGGGCGATATGGCCAAACTTTCTGCAATTCCTACATGTGGCATCCTGGAAACGGCAGGATTTCCGCTCATGGGGTTACCTGTAGCTGGCGCATGGCGTCGATGTAACAGCTTCGATAGCACGTGAACAAGCGGATGGGCGAGTGCTGAGGTGGGCTGGACGCTGTATTTGCAGGACCTCTTCTTCCTCC
>NW_015336580.1:0-217 GCF_001447785.1 Gekko japonicus
CAAATTTTGACAGCCCCACGCGTTCTTCTTGGCCTGCCTCTGTCCGCCAGAGGCCTTCCATGGCAGTGAATCTCTGGGAATTTTCAGGGGCACCCCCCCGGCTCTAAGATCAAGCTTTAGTTTGTCTCAGAGCTGCTTCCCTGAAGCCGTGTGTCCTTCCTTCTGCCTCTACAGATGTCCTCCAGTCTTGAGCTGGAGAAAGAACACAATTCCTCGG
>NW_015336581.1:0-217 GCF_001447785.1 Gekko japonicus
GCCCTATTTATCAGGGTGTGTATGCATGCAGGAGTGTAGGGGATATATGGTACCATATGTAAAGAGCTTTTGAAATAATGGTTATGTTACTGTCAGCAGAGCTCACATATCAAACAGTTAAACCTTTTATCAGATGAAGCTAAAAGCTCTATGAAGGACGGTAGCTAATTTGCACATTGTGGTAAATGTACGTGACAACTTACTGAACCTGCTCGAT
>NW_015336582.1:0-217 GCF_001447785.1 Gekko japonicus
ATGTCAGGAAAGACCTTTCTCTGCCTGGAAACCATCTAGCAGACGGTCCCAGTCTCCAGCATCTTCAGTGACAGGGTCTCAGATGTTAGGGAAACTTCCCGTTCATTTACCCAGTACTGCCAGGATGGACTTTTTCATCTTCTGTCAACACTAACTCAGTGAAATCAACTGGGCAGACAAAATCAACCAATCAACATCTGTTAGTGGTTCCCGGCCC
>NW_015336583.1:0-217 GCF_001447785.1 Gekko japonicus
CTAATCGTTCGTACCCCGTTTTCTTTATCAACATTACTACTTCTCCATCTGCCGTGGATGTCAATTTAACACCAGATAAAACTCAAGTGTTCCTACACGATAAGGTACGGTGTGTAAACATTATGAGCCTTGTACAGTGGATGCACACCTGAAGACACCTAATGTGGGGGGGGGCGTGGGCACCGTGACACCCACTGACACCTTTTCTGGCCCCTGC
>NW_015336584.1:0-217 GCF_001447785.1 Gekko japonicus
TCCTCCACCCTCCCCTGCTCTTCCATTTCCCACGCGCGTGCGACAGCCTCGGGTCTTGGCTCAGCCTCAGATCCACGTGGCTTGGCTCAGCTGTAATTGTCAAGACAGCAAGCCCCCAGCAGCTGCCGTTCTTAAAACCCAGAAGTTTCAAAATCTCCTTACAAGTCACCTTTCCAACATTTGCAGGAGCTGGTAAGGGATTTCATTGCTTTAGGGA
>NW_015336585.1:0-217 GCF_001447785.1 Gekko japonicus
TATTCAAGTCCTAGAAGTTGGGACAGTTTTAAGTGAACTCTGGAAACAGTGGGACGGGAAGCATGGCTAGCTCGTGCTTCAATTTCTCAGGCTTCCTGCGTTAGCCTCTGATAGGGACATGGGCATCTCCTCTTATGGAAAAGGCTTGCTTGTTCTCCCCCCCCACCCATTTTACAGGTAGTAATAAAGAGGGCCCTGGAAGGCCAGATAATGAAAC
>NW_015336586.1:0-217 GCF_001447785.1 Gekko japonicus
TTATCGGTCTGTAAAGCAATGAACCCAGAAGCAGTTGGGTGGAGTCATCACTGGAAGGAGCAATTCAGAAAGCTGAGAAAGCATCCTCTTATGGACGGCTCTTCCGTCTGTTAAGTAGAGTCATCTGGAATGCAAGCAGCGTGGCTTGCATTGCTAGTTTGCAAACAAAACACAAGCAAATGTGGAAGGAAAAAATGTTTCTGGACAGGAGCCCTAT
>NW_015336587.1:0-217 GCF_001447785.1 Gekko japonicus
GATCGTTACTGTGGCCATAATCTTGGGGGCGGGTGATTTCCCGGGGAGGTGCAATACCTGTTCCTCGGTGTGTGCGAGGTTGTAGAGATCCTCGGGTTTCACGCCATCCTCGAAGTGGGTCTCTGCCCGGTGCCTCTGTGGCTGGTCTCGGCTGGGGACCTTGGTACGGCAGACCTGAGCGATGTGGCCGGTGTGCCCGCAGTTCCTGCAAATCACT
>NW_015336588.1:0-217 GCF_001447785.1 Gekko japonicus
TTTTCTACAAAAAGAGCCCTGCCTAAACAGGAAGGTCGGTACTCACTTCCTTTGGCCGAAGTGGAGAACAAAGAACCACATTTCGCTTTCGGAGGTTTCCGTGTAATGAGACTTCCCTTTCTGGGTGTAGTCCGTTTTCTCACTGAAATGTAAAATCCCACTTTTACTAACCATCTTATCTGCACGCTGGAATTACCCTCTCAGGCAGAAGAAAGTC
>NW_015336589.1:0-217 GCF_001447785.1 Gekko japonicus
GCTTAGAGGGAACACTGGTTCAGACCTCTTTAGCCTATACCTGAAGTGGGGAATTTTTTTTGTCCCAATGTACTGCAGGGGAGGAAAGAGAACTAAGCAGGGATATGATGCCATAGGGTCCATTCCCTGAAGGCGCCACTTTGTCCAGGGGGACTGAACTCTGTCGTCTGGAGCTCAGGCCTCCTTCCGTTTCTCAGAGCGGCTCACAAACTCCTTT
>NW_015336590.1:0-217 GCF_001447785.1 Gekko japonicus
CTTTAATATTAATGTAATATTGTTTTAACGAATTGTTTTGAATGTCTGTGATATTTATTGTTGCTATGTTTTGATTGTACAAGTCGCCCTGAGCCTGCCACAGTGGGGAGGGCAGAACAAATCCCAATGAATGGATGACCAGTTCACCATTATGGATCTCCCAGATCCTTCGCGCCCCGATTGATTTCTTCTTCTGGCCCTTTCTTACACACCCAGG
>NW_015336591.1:0-217 GCF_001447785.1 Gekko japonicus
ATTCCTCCAAGGACCCGAAAAGGATGGTGTATATAGTTCTCCCTCCTCATTTTGTCCTTACATAACTCCATGAGATAGGTTAGGGTAAAAGAGTAACTGGCCCTTCGTATTCAAGGCTGAGCTGGGATATGAACCCAATTTCCTAGTCTGGTATTCTAATACCTATACCACAAGTCCCAGTAAGGAAGCTGGGTTCTCAGAATCTTCACTGAACTGT
>NW_015336592.1:0-217 GCF_001447785.1 Gekko japonicus
GGTGAAGGCCCAGGGTCATTTGATCCTGAGCTTTGATCACTATCGTTCACTGTCAGTTCTTTTAAGAGTTTTTCTGCCTGTTTTGGTGTTGTTATTGTTTTCTTGCCTTTTGTCAGGAATATTTCTAGAGCACAGAGGATTTTCCAACGATATCTTATGCTTTTCTGTCGAAGAACTTGTGTCAAATTACCAGATTCTTTCCTTTTCTTAATTGTAT
>NW_015336593.1:0-217 GCF_001447785.1 Gekko japonicus
GGCCCATGTGACCGGGGCCACATATAGGTTTCATCCCCATGATCAGGAATGGGCCTCCATTTCTACTGTTTTACATTGTAGGCTCTGTGTCAACATATAGTGAAAGTGTTTGATAGGGGCTTGCTTTTGCACCTCCTTAACTCATGTTGGCCTTGTACAAAGATATGTATATATGGCTAGTGTTTTGTAACTAGGGTTACCAGCCTCCAGGTGGTGG
>NW_015336594.1:0-217 GCF_001447785.1 Gekko japonicus
CAAAGCAGCCGTTTTCTCCAGGGGAAATGGTCATTGTCATCTGGAGATCAATTGTAATAACCCTAGTTCTTGGGCAAAGTTTATACTGACCAGACTGGACTATCTCTACACAAGAAAACAAGTGAGCACAAATTGGATTAAAAGGGGAGTCCTTCAGCACCCCTGTACGGTTATTAACATACTTAAGGTAAAAACGTAAAGGTTTCCCTTGCTCGAA
>NW_015336595.1:0-217 GCF_001447785.1 Gekko japonicus
CACACACACACAATGCAAACCCCCCCCCCAAAAAAAATGGGCCTGCCCAGCAACAGCAATCTCCCCCTTCTGACCACTTCCTAGCATGTGACCATCAGGCACTGCGCCTCTAAGGGCCTACGTTTTGGCTAGTTGCCAATGGCAAGCCTGCCCAGCCCCCTTCCAAATCCATCTAAGCTGAAGGCCATAATCACAAATTCCACAAGAAGAAGAAGAG
>NW_015336596.1:0-217 GCF_001447785.1 Gekko japonicus
CAGCCACCACCTGGAGATTGGCAACCCAGTTTCTATCTGCCCGTTCCTCCAAGGAGTTCTGGGTGGCTTACAAGTACATCTCCAGTTTGTCTTCACAACAACCCTGTGCAGCAAGTTAGGCTGAAAGTGATTGGCCCAGTGATTGGCCCAGGAAAATGATTGGCCAGTTTGATATAATGGTTAAGAGAGTGGATTCTGATCTGGGAGAACTGGGTTT
>NW_015336597.1:0-217 GCF_001447785.1 Gekko japonicus
CACTTCCGGGATGTCACCCCATTTCCTTGGCTTTCCCTTCCACCCTCTCTGTGTATCAGTTGTTATGGGTCTTGTCACTCTTTGTTACTGTTATGTCACAACTTTGCTCAGTGTGGGCATTGGGATGGATCCTTTTGCTAGGCAGGAGGTGCCTGTGTGCCCGCATCCCATGGTATGGGGACTCCCTTAAGGGGTCTTGGAGTAGAGCCAAAACAAT
>NW_015336598.1:0-217 GCF_001447785.1 Gekko japonicus
GGCCTTCCCCTGATGTTGCCCCCTGGCTAGGAGCCATTGAAAGAGTTCTCCTCCTTAGATGTGTCATCACTGTGTGTGGCATCACTGTGCATTTATTGTGCTGAGATTAAACCATAGGGCCACAGTACTCCATGGAGCAAGGATAAGAGATCCACTGCTGCTTTACTCTAGAATTTAGGAACTTTTGTGTGGAAATGAGTTGGGGGAGAACTCTTTT
>NW_015336599.1:0-217 GCF_001447785.1 Gekko japonicus
CACTGTATCAACTGTGGCGGGGAGGTCCCAGCGGAGCGCAAGACCTTATCCGCAAAATAGCTCGCAAGTGCCTCACATCCCATCTGCCGTTTCCCTGGGGGGTTCTTGCCTCCCCCTGTAATCATCCAGGCAGCCCCTGAGCTCAGGCTCGGGGAGGCGTTATGCTCCTCTGCCCCTTCCACCTCCGGGACAGGTACTTGGACAGTGCAAAACACAA
>NW_015336600.1:0-217 GCF_001447785.1 Gekko japonicus
CTCCAAAGCAGCCATTTTCTCCAGAGGACATGTTCTCTGTTGTCTGAAGATCAATGGCAATAGCATGAGATCTCCAAGCCCCACCTGAAGATTTGAAAACTCTACATTATCCACACCTGTCAGATTAATGCCAGAAACTTTGTTTGTTTTTTAAATAATTTACTGGAAACGTACAAACTGAACAGCTCTGTCTTACTGGATTCCTTCCCTGTGTAGT
>NW_015336601.1:0-217 GCF_001447785.1 Gekko japonicus
ATATACCTTAAAAATACTTATAAGGTATTTTTGGGTATATATTTGGACCAGATATATCTGAGCACTCATCCCGACAGCTGAATGTATTGTTAACATGTATATATAACTTACAAGGGGAAGCCACTCTGTTTAATACTGGGTGGTACTCAGGATCTGGTTAGAGATGTAATTTTGGCAAAATGCTTGGGAGCACAGACCATAATGCATAATACTAGCA
>NW_015336602.1:0-217 GCF_001447785.1 Gekko japonicus
TAATGTGACCACCTAAGTTTTCCATAAAATTCTAAGCATATAACTAGGGATTTCCCTAAACTGGTCAATCCATTGGTTAACCGACAGAATATCTATGCATACACTGCTTTCTTCTGTGAATCCTTTTTTGCAATTACATTATTTCAGGCAAATAAACTCGTCACCATGATTCCTAAGTGCTCATCTAATTATACCCTTACTTGAACATTTGGGCTTC
>NW_015336603.1:0-217 GCF_001447785.1 Gekko japonicus
ACCTCTTCTTTGGAAATAAACTTCAGAAGTCCTGATCATGGAAGAAAATAATGGAAAAGAAGATCCAGGGCTCTGGATCTACAAAAAATAAAGATTAAGTTAAGGATAGACTTTCCCTGTCCAAGACTTTGGGCATGGGGCGGAGAATTTCCACAGGCAGGGGAAGCCACGAACACTGCCATCTATCAGGGCAAGAAGGGCTTTGGAGCCTTCCTCT
>NW_015336604.1:0-217 GCF_001447785.1 Gekko japonicus
CCATAGATCTGACGGAGGCATATCTACACGTCCCGATTGCTCACAATCACCGTCAGTTCCTTCGCTTCACTGTAGAGGAACGCCACTTTCAGTTCAAGGCTCTACCTTTTGGCCTTTCCTCGGCTCCCCGAGTTTTTTCAAAGATTCTGGTGCATCCTATTGTTCTCTTGAGAGAGAGGGGCATTCACGTCCATCCGTATTTGGACGACATTTTGAT
>NW_015336605.1:0-217 GCF_001447785.1 Gekko japonicus
TGTTTTCTCCAGGGACCTGATCTCTATAGTCCTGACATCAATTGTAATTCTGGGAAATCTCTAGGCCCCAGCGGGTGGCTGGCAACCTTACCCACTACTACCTGTAGTCACTACTACCTTTAACATAGTTAACAGTGCAAAAGAAAAACTGTTGATGAAGGAAGGACAGGATATATTGTATATGTCTTTCTTAAGTAGGACTATGTTTGCACTTTAT
>NW_015336606.1:0-217 GCF_001447785.1 Gekko japonicus
AACCGAGCCGGCGAGCCCTGCCCGGCACGCCGGGACGACAGGAGAAGAACGGCCAGGCAAGGGCCCGCCCGCGCGCCACGCTGACGAGCCACGGAGTGGCCGGCACACCCACGCTGTGGGGACGAGTCCCGGAAGAGCCAGGGGGCGGAGGGACGGAGGCAGTCTCCTCGGCGTCTTCCTCTTTAGACGGGGGAGGGGCCGAGGCAGGGGGTGGGTC
>NW_015336607.1:0-217 GCF_001447785.1 Gekko japonicus
TACACCACACTGGCTATCTCAATCCTCAAGATGGAGGCTGGAGTTCTCCTGGAATCTCCAGACTACAGCTTTGGAGAGCAGACTGTATGGCATCACATTCCCCACTGAGCCCTCCCATTCTGTCCTCCCAAAGCACTGGTCCTGGATTCCCAGGATATTCTCAAGCTGGAGTTAGCAAACCTAGGATGACGGGGTGGGGGCAAAGAAAGAGCCCAAC
>NW_015336608.1:0-217 GCF_001447785.1 Gekko japonicus
AAGAGGAGACCACATTGATCAGTTACATCCCAACTGTCAGCTGGCTTATGATCTGCAAAGGGTATAAAAGGAAAGGAGGAGATGAGCTGCAGAACAATGTAATGACCAACAATCATGATTACCAGTTCATATTGTTATGTCCTTCATTTTTCTTTTTAGCCCCATGTACATCATCATCTTTCTCCACCTGTGAGTATTTCTTGATACTTACTATCGC
>NW_015336609.1:0-217 GCF_001447785.1 Gekko japonicus
GTCACTCGTGCATAATGCATAGTTCTGATACACCATTGGCCAATGCGCTTGTCTTACAGGGAACGTTTGGTGCATGGGAACAGAAAATGTCATGAATATGAATGAAGAACCCCCAGTTGCAGTTCGAACAATGGACAAGCCAAATCAAAATGGGGATTTGGGGGTTGAAATGGCAGGATGAGAAATTTGGGGTCATCTTTCAATTAGTTTCAGCAAT
>NW_015336610.1:0-217 GCF_001447785.1 Gekko japonicus
GCTTACACTGCTATCTTGAGCCGAGTGATTTGAGTGCACTGAGAAGGGTGTGAGTCTGCTTGAGATGGCACTGTGAAAGTGCTTTGCTTTGGCTGGACTGAACCCTTAGTTTACAAGAGTTTTTAGAACTTGGTGTATCAATTCTATTCAAGACAATATTTGTTTTGTTTTGATTAAATTCCACAACTTATTATAAATGATTCAAAATAAAATACAG
>NW_015336611.1:0-217 GCF_001447785.1 Gekko japonicus
CTGATTTGGACATGTGGACACTTGATGCCTCGGTATCAGCTTCCTCGTCTTCCATTAACCAGGCTGGTTCTTTTCGTCTGATGTCCTGAAAATCGATTCTATCCCACAGGGGGTATCAGTTCAGTTTCAAAACATCTTTGCTTTCGAAGCAGAGATGAGGAGATCCTTGCTGCAGAATCCCGCAGCAGAGAGCCAGTATGGTGTCGTGGTTAAGTGC
>NW_015336612.1:0-217 GCF_001447785.1 Gekko japonicus
TTGAATATTATGGAACTTTACAACATACGCACTGTTAATGTTCGAGGATTAAACAATTGCGTCAAGAGACGACGAATAACCCTGTGCTTTTAAAAGATAAGCCCCATATTGTTTTGATGCAAGAAACCCATTTGAAAAAGGAAGAGACGGTAGTATTAAAATCTTCATGGTATAATCAACAATTTCAAGCATATGGCTCTGGCAAGGCCAGAGGTGT
>NW_015336613.1:0-217 GCF_001447785.1 Gekko japonicus
ATTCGCACGTTTCATTTGACCCTTGTTCTGGTGAACATGTCATTTAAACCCCATAGTTAGATTCGAGTTCAGTAGCACTTCAGAGACCAACGAGATTTAGGGGGGATAAACTTTTGAGAGGCAAAGCTGGAATCTACCAGCATGGCTACCCCTAAATTTGCAGACCCCACCGTGATTTTATTTATTCGTTTATTCACTCCATTTATAGCCCACCTTT
>NW_015336614.1:0-217 GCF_001447785.1 Gekko japonicus
AAAACAAGACTATCGCCCCTGGACTGGCTGTTGTGAGAACGTGATCAAATTTGGCTTGGGAGTTCCTTCCCACATCCATTCTGTCCTTCGGAGACGGTTCCTTCACACTTTCTGAGCAATAAAGCCCATTGGACTTAACCTGTCCTGGGCAAAGGTGCTCTTCCCCTTTATGGAGCAGGTTTGCACCTGTTGTTGGATCTGGCCCTGCAGAGGGAGG
>NW_015336615.1:0-217 GCF_001447785.1 Gekko japonicus
AAAAAAGAGGAACAGGGCGAGTTACAGTGAGATACTGTGGTCGGTGGGACACAGTGGGGGGCTCCGTCAGCTCTGTTAAGATAATAGCTGCAAGAAGATGAACTAGCGGTGAACTGTAGCAGGCGTGACTTGGATGGAGCGGATCGATTTTTCGAACATCTACTAGCAGAGACTGCCAACTAAATAACACGGAGACACGGACATTACAAAACTATGG
>NW_015336616.1:0-217 GCF_001447785.1 Gekko japonicus
GTATCTGAAGATATCATATGACAGCTGCTGCCTGAATAGCCCCTGTTATCATCTCATGTGTTTTAATGCCTTAATGGTTGTTCCTTGTAGAAAACCCAGGTAACCCTTGCCCTTTGCCACAGTAATGTTCGATGGGTCATATGAGACAAAGAAACCCTGAGAGCTTGTTCGCCAGTGGGACACAAAACCTTGGGAGCCAGTGCGGCCCATTGACTAC
>NW_015336617.1:0-217 GCF_001447785.1 Gekko japonicus
CCCTTTGCCATTGGGTTACACAGAACTACAGTGGAATACAACTGCGCGTGATTTTTGTTCCAGGAGTTAAAAGTTCCCTTTATGTTGTTGGTTTTTTTAAATTCAGAATTCTACAGGAGAAATTAGACCAACCCGTGTCGGCTCCTCCATCACCAAGGGACATATCAATGGAGATAGACTCCCCAGAGAACATGATGCGGCACATCAGGTTTCTAAA
>NW_015336618.1:0-217 GCF_001447785.1 Gekko japonicus
GCTCCACAGCTTAGAGGGAGCACTGGTGAACACCCCTGACATCTAGTATTCCACCCTAGAAGACAGACGACAGTCAGCAGATCAGTTAAGTGCTGTCTTCTGACTGCTATTGTATGACGGCAATCAAACATTTTCAAATCTTCCATGAAGTCAAGAATTCCTGCTATTTTATCTACTGGAACAGCAATTATGGGCAGTCTGTTGTTCCTCAGCCCAG
>NW_015336619.1:0-217 GCF_001447785.1 Gekko japonicus
TCTGATAACAGGTATATACAGGCAGGACAAAAGAAACAGTGATGGAAAAAAATGAAAAGCTAACCATGATCCGAGAGAGGCAGGAGACGCCCAAAGTCAATTACAGAAAGAAACGGATCAGTCATTAAACAGGAAATGCGAGTGTGGAGTTTGGAGGTTCAGTTTTCAACAGACTGTAGGGCTTTGGCTGGGAGGGAAGGTAGCATGGTATAGCCCA
>NW_015336620.1:0-217 GCF_001447785.1 Gekko japonicus
GATGCTTCTCTCCCTGCACCCTTGCATAAAGTGGGCAGTATGTAAACAGTGGATGCACTGGAACATCTTTGGGTAAAATCAATTTTTTTCAAGACTATATCAGACAGTAGTACTTTTCTATAATACAAAGTAAAGATATTTCTAGGAGAAAAGGATTCATCTATGGTTCCTTTTCATTTTGGATACCTCTATATGGTGCTGGAGAAGACTCTTGAGA
>NW_015336621.1:0-217 GCF_001447785.1 Gekko japonicus
AGAAAATGGCCACTTTGGAAGGAGGGCTCTGTGGCATTATACCCCTGTCCTGGTATGGACTTACCTGGGCATGCCAGTCCCAATGATTGCAGCTGGATGAGGTGCCCATGGTCCCCAACAAGCATCCGAGTGGGGTATGGGCAAAGGAGCCACCATCAGACCATACCAGAGCCCAGAGCCCAGGGAGGCAGTATGTTTAGTCATGCCGGCCACATGA
>NW_015336622.1:0-217 GCF_001447785.1 Gekko japonicus
AAAGCCCTCCGGCGTCTGCACGAGCTTGCGGAGCAGAGAAAGCAGGCCGAATGGTACATGTGGTGTTCGTCTGCTTAATTATTTCATTGTACTTCAGTGTCAGGGTTCATCTCGGAATGGCTCCCAGATCCATTCACAGGAACAGGAGACCAAATCCCAGTAACATTCACAGTCGACGTAGATGTTCTTTGGGAAGGGACTGTCAGTTGGCGCTGGG
>NW_015336623.1:0-217 GCF_001447785.1 Gekko japonicus
ATTAATAGGAATATCAGAAGAAGAAATGATGCAAGAGATGGAGTTGGTATACAGAAGGAACTCAGCATACGCCAAAAGAAATAGGGTCCCGAGGGAGGTCCACATTAGGTTTTGTAAAAGATCAACGCGGGATAGGATCCTGGAAGCCTCAAGAACAACACCGGTTAATATACAAGGAAATGAAATAAGGATCCTGAGAGACGTACCCTGGAGGATA
>NW_015336624.1:0-217 GCF_001447785.1 Gekko japonicus
TGGGTGTGGCCAGAGGCATGAGCCAAAGGCCAAGAGACAAAGGGCTTGCAGCCTGCCATCACTGAGTGAGCTTCCCATTAAGGACTCTGCCCATGACGTGGTTTGTATTTGTTTGTATTTTGCTTAATCATTGTTTATTTAAATCACATCTTTTTATAAGATGCGTTCGCTCCCTCTGAAGGACAAAAATGAGGTAATAAGCTGCATCAATCAATCA
>NW_015336625.1:0-217 GCF_001447785.1 Gekko japonicus
TGGGATCCTTTAAAGACTAGGTGGGTTCTCACCAGGTCCAGCAGGGTACTTCCCACATGCTTAAGTCATATGCTGCTCCCATCCCTTACAGATGTAAACTGCTTCAGCCATACCTCTGTAACTTCCTACTGTAGCTGCTTAGCTCACTTTGTCCTGTACGGAGTTTTACATTTTGCCTTTCTAACAGCTGGAGTGGCTCAGTCTGAGTGAATTTGGA
>NW_015336626.1:0-217 GCF_001447785.1 Gekko japonicus
CCAGGGGCCCAGAATACTTAAGACTGTCTGTATCAATTGTAAAGATCTAGAATTGGGTATTTAGAAGCTGCTTTTGGGAAGCAATCTGGCTGAAACGCATGGTATATCGATAACAGCGGTGCAATCCTATGGAGAATTACTCCAGTCTAAGGCCATTGGTATAAATGTGCTCAGGACTTTTTTTTCCCTGGGGGAACACGCTGGAATGGAATTCTGG
>NW_015336627.1:0-217 GCF_001447785.1 Gekko japonicus
GGGCTATCAAAACTATGACACTGGTCCTCATCCTCCTGTTCTTCTTTGTAATGTATCGAGACCCGACCGCGTGTGAGGCTAGCACTCCACACGGTCATGCAAAGCGACTGAGCTTCGCTCCGGAGAACAATGGGCCAAGCAAATCCTAGCCCGCACCCATCAGAGGGCTAGGATATGAGTAATGTCCAATGGAATGACTGGCCACTGTAAATAGCCA
>NW_015336628.1:0-217 GCF_001447785.1 Gekko japonicus
CGGTTGTTGGCTTTGATTATGGGAGTGTCTCTGTACTTAATACAAGTTCTTAGCACCAAAGTGGTGGTGAGTGAAAAACAAACAGCAGCACAGGCTAAACTGATCCCTAAAGGTTCTTGATAAGACAGGAAACTTATCATCCTAGGGATGCATCCATCTTGATTTTTGTTTGGATACTGATCATCTGGACATTTGACACAGTCTTCCATATCTGAAA
>NW_015336629.1:0-217 GCF_001447785.1 Gekko japonicus
CTGATCCAGCAGGACTCTTCTTATGTCCCTAGTCAGGTACTTTGATGACCTTTCTCCCTCACATGGAGCATAATGGTCAGCATCTGGGACCTTCAGCTGAATTCAACGGCCAGCAGTACTAAAGGGGTGCAGGCCATGGCTCCGGGGCAGAGAAGCTGCTTTGCATGCTGGTTCCATCTCCAACATCACCAGTTAAAAGGATCAGGGAGTAGGTGAT
>NW_015336630.1:0-217 GCF_001447785.1 Gekko japonicus
AAAAGAGGTGCAGGAGCTCATTAGCATGGACTGAATATTTCTCTACAGGATTGTCTCGATGTTCGCTTTCCACTAGAGTGGGAGCATTTAAATATGCAACACCTGCCCACCCACAGCCTGCAGTGTCCAGGGAAAACATGATGACTTGCAGGTGACTGTATAAAGTGGCTCCTTTTTACTTTTGCATTGCAGTGATTTTACCAGGAACACAGAGAGA
>NW_015336631.1:0-217 GCF_001447785.1 Gekko japonicus
TTTGGTGATATTTCTGAGATGTTCTCTTTCAAGTGTGAGCAAATATATCCTGTAATCAAAGGTAGCCTCTCTGTAGTTTTCATTGATCAGAGCCAACAACGTGAGGATTCTCTATATTTCAAGTCCTGTTCAAAGAGTTTGTCAGTATTACCAGCTGATGGAAGTGAAAAATGGGGTGTTTGGAAGCATCATGTCATCTACCACACAGCAGATGAAG
>NW_015336632.1:0-217 GCF_001447785.1 Gekko japonicus
AGTGTGATGGATGCTGGTCAAACAAGGAAAGCCTAACCACTTCAAAGCCCATCCACGTAAGGAAGCTGAGGAAGCTAGTCACATTATGTTCCAAGCCCCACTCGCCATCTGCCTTTGGTGCAGGACAGTGTGTATCCTAATGCAGCCTGACACAACTGTTCCTCCTATCTAAGCAGGGGCATGTGAGCTGACCTGGGCATCCCCTATCAACAAACAG
>NW_015336633.1:0-217 GCF_001447785.1 Gekko japonicus
AAAAGGCATGAGCCAGGGAAGTGTGAGGCATCTTCCACATGGCGATGTCTCCGCTGGTTTCTCTGTTAGGGCAGAGGCTGCCAGTTCAGCACAGCAGCAATGGGTCGGTTTCCCATGCTAGCTTTCCTCGCCTTTTCCCTGGCCCGTTCCCCTCATGCCGCCGGGTGGGGTTTTTTAGGGGTGTTAATCAGTAAATTAGGAGCTGCGGTGGCTCAAG
>NW_015336634.1:0-217 GCF_001447785.1 Gekko japonicus
TCATCACCTCAATCTGACTCAGGTCAGATATAGAATAACTTGGGGGGGGGGAGATAGAAATCCATTGATGGGCAGGGAAACCTGCACCGTGGAACAAGCTCTACGAAGGGAGCACCAGGTTAAATATTATGCTGAAGTTGTAATACTAAACAAACTTAAGAAGTAAGTGAACTTTTGTTTAGAATCAGGCTCCAATCACAAGCAACGGCAGGCCCTA
>NW_015336635.1:0-217 GCF_001447785.1 Gekko japonicus
TGAGAGCCGTTCTTCCTCAATTCCAGCACAACGAGCCTCCAAAGCCCTTTCTCAGAAAAGGAAAATCTTGTTTCCAAAGGAAAGAACTTCTAAAAAATATTTTTAAACAGGCATATTTTGGGTGGAAGGGAGGGAAGGCGGCATAGCACAGCCCGATCTCATCAGATTTCGAAGGTTAAGCGGGGTTAATATTGGAAGGGAGACCACCAAGGAAGAC
>NW_015336636.1:0-217 GCF_001447785.1 Gekko japonicus
TCCTGATCCATATCCAGCCCTAGGTTGCATACTGGTTGAGCCTGTCATGGATCCCCAGTATCACATGCTCTGAGAGTGAACTGTTTCACCACATGATGCTCTTAAAAGTGATTTCAGAGAAGAATGTCTTAAATCCTCAGTGAACCATTAGTCCAGCTTTACTTGGCCTGGAGAGAGGATAAAACAATATAAACAGATTCAAACAATTTCGATTATC
>NW_015336637.1:0-217 GCF_001447785.1 Gekko japonicus
TTTTAATCAGCTTTTATCAGTTTTGGTAGCACCCAGTTTGCCACTCAGAAGAGCAACCACACCACAAAGAGCTGAGAGTTTGACTTGTTTTTGGGAAATGCTGTATTTCGTATAAGTGCGCAAGAGCCGAGGAGAAAAGGAACAGCTTGGGTAAGGGACCAAGAAGAGGGGACCATCCTCAGATCTCTTGTTGAGGTGCCTGTGAGGTATAATGGCC
>NW_015336638.1:0-217 GCF_001447785.1 Gekko japonicus
GACTCAACTGTGCAACTGAACAACATCAATAACAACAAATGATTCTATGATTCTATGACCGCTAGCACTGGGAGACTTCTGGAAATACAGTGACCAATGGCGAAATCGAAGCGTGGATACTGTAATAAGCGGATAAGTCCTTACGGAAGTAGCAGCTTTGTGTAACCACTGGGGTTCATACCGTTTTGGATCTAGGCAGGGCTTTTTTTGTAGAAAA
>NW_015336639.1:0-217 GCF_001447785.1 Gekko japonicus
GGGCTACCCAGGTCAGGGTGAGCTTTCAGTTGATTCTGTGGCCCCCACTTCCACATGCAGAAGGTCCCAGGTTGACTCCCTGGAATCTCCCAATGGGATCGGTTTCAGAACACAGGGCCTACGACCCTGAACTGCTGCTACCAGTCAAAGCGACCTCTTCAGACCTATAGAGACCGGAACTCTGACTCTACACATAAAGGTAAAGGTTTCCCTTGCT
>NW_015336640.1:0-217 GCF_001447785.1 Gekko japonicus
GAAGACCCAACATGGGATGGATGGACTCCGTCAAGATCGCCCATTTCAGCTGGTCTCACAGTGGGACGGGCCCTCAGGGAAGCGTGGCTCAGGGGCAGAAGACCTGCCTCGCATGCAGAAGGTCCTGGGTTCAACCCTCATCATCTCCAGTGACAAGGATTGGGCAGCAAGGGATGCGGAAGGAAGACCTTGACCCGAGAACCACTGCAAGTCAGAG
>NW_015336641.1:0-217 GCF_001447785.1 Gekko japonicus
AAGCCCAGTCTGAAAGGTGCTTAGCAGCTCAGGCTGCCCTTGGAATACCTTTGAAGTGCTTTCCATTAAATACATGGGGGTGGGAGGGAGAGGCAACAGCCATTTACCCTTCAACTGAACAGAGCTGGAACATGATTTAAGACAAAACAGGGCTTACGTCAACTCAATTAATCCATGCAACACGGCTTCAGTGCCTGTGCCTCAGTGCCGAGGCAAG
>NW_015336642.1:0-217 GCF_001447785.1 Gekko japonicus
TGCCAAGAGTTGTCAATTCTCAATATAGTTCCTGGAGTCAGTTAAATATTTTCCTTGCCTTGAGTTGTCAAGATACTGTTTCAAAGTAAGACTAGGTCACAAGCTGTGAACCATGATGCTGAATGCAGTCCGGCTGCCATGTGTTAAGGCCAGCCAAATACTTGTCAATCTTTGATTCTTGCAGTTCTTAGCAGGTATTGAAACCTAGAGTTTTTTT
>NW_015336643.1:0-217 GCF_001447785.1 Gekko japonicus
ATGCTAAAGAATTTCTCATCCCTCCTGGTCTGATTCCAAAAACCTCATTTCAACTATACTTCTCCCATGTGCAAACTGAACTTGCAAGTAGTCACCACGTTCTGTTTCCTCATACTAAGCATGTCTCTGTAAATTAAAGCACTTTCAATATTATTTCTCCATCCATGATATACATATCTCTCTATATAATAATTCTGTTGTGGTCATGGACTCTCCT
>NW_015336644.1:0-217 GCF_001447785.1 Gekko japonicus
GATTTCAGGTCCAGCCGGCAGAGGAGACAGAATGGACACCACCACTGGAGGGCACCAGCGCTGAGATAGAGAGCCCAGCAGCACCCTCACCAGAGACACCAGCCCTGGAGGGCACCAGGCCTGAGAGAGAGAGCCCAGCACCACCCTCACCAGAGAGAGCCCAGCACCACATCCCACCAGTGGTAACGTCACCTGCCTGCTTCTGCTGGCCACTGCT
>NW_015336645.1:0-217 GCF_001447785.1 Gekko japonicus
ACAACCAGTTAATTAAAGATTTCTGCTTTCACCACAAAAGATGACTTGTCGTTATATCCAAACCACAAACTACAGGCTGTGCTCTTCCATACAAACCAAGTTCAAATCATCCTTTTTGAAACCTGGTTTGCAGAGATCATGATTTGTGGTCTCTGATATAATAAAGAACCAAGGCTGGCTGTAAAAGCAAAAGTGTTTAATTAGACTGACACGTCCA
>NW_015336646.1:0-217 GCF_001447785.1 Gekko japonicus
CGCTCGGCTTACTCGAGTGCTTCGCCTCCGCGCGCCAGGCCCTCCCTTCCAGAGACGCAATCGGATCCCCTGGATCTCTCAAACGCCACTCCCATAACCCGTTGCCCGTGCTTTATTCTTTCTCAGCCGTGGCTGAAGGCCTAGGGCCAAAGGGCTGGAGCCGAACGGGCCGTTCCAGGCGGGAACATCAAATGCAGCAAATAGCTCCGCCAAGGAG
>NW_015336647.1:0-217 GCF_001447785.1 Gekko japonicus
CAACTCTCACATTCCATGATTCTATGATTTTCAGAGGCTGAAAGTGCCCCTTCACCTCTCTGAAGAATGGCTCTCCAGAGAAAGGTGAGCTATCTTTCCCATGTGAAGCTGAGAGTTACTAGCAGAAACATTCAATGCCTCAAACTCTGAATTTTGCAAAGGAATTTTTAAAAGCCTGTGAATTATGTAGAACACCATATTTTAACAAATGCTGGTC
>NW_015336648.1:0-217 GCF_001447785.1 Gekko japonicus
GCCCTTACAAGGGCCATCAAGGCAGCTAACAACGTAAATCATACATAATAGAATACGTCAGAAAACCATTAAAATAACCCCCAAACCCCCAGACATCATGATCATCATTGTCATATACATCATTATCCTCTGGCAAGCCTCCGCAACTTAGGAACCATCAAGTAGAAAACCATTCACCTGGCATATTCGGCAGCCCAATATGGACCTAGATCTAAAT
>NW_015336649.1:0-217 GCF_001447785.1 Gekko japonicus
TTTGCCACGGGCTGCCTCCAGACTCCCTTTTCTAGCACGTGTGACCGGGGCCATCGTGTATTTCTTGTTATCTTATTTGACTGAAGGCCACAATTGCTATACGAGGTAATGAGGGGTTGAACTGACCATTAGCCTCTAGCTGACCTGTTCTTCCACTCTGCGTTTTATCATTAAAATCATTCACACAATGTGACTACATTCCATGATTATACTATGC
>NW_015336650.1:0-217 GCF_001447785.1 Gekko japonicus
TAGTAGCAAAACTATTCCTTTTTTTAGGGAGGTCATCTTAGATGGTTTGCATTCATCAATACATCTACAGAAGTCATTTATTCATGTATATATGCATTTATTTAATTGCATTTCTATCCCATCCTTCTCTGCTCTGCAGGGCTCAGGGCGAGTTACAGCAAATAGATAAAACAATTATAACAACATTCCAATTATTAAAACTATAGAAAACAGATAA
>NW_015336651.1:0-217 GCF_001447785.1 Gekko japonicus
AAGTTAATGGAAACAGAAGTTCTTAACATACTTATGTACATTCATAGGAACAGAGATGTACTCACAGCTTTCACAGCGGTTCCCAGTATAACCAGCCAGACAAGCACACCTGTAGCCACCAACTTTATCTAGAACACAGGTTCCGTCATGAAAACATGGAGATGAAGAGCAAGCTGGAAAAATAAATACATGGAGGACCTCTCAGTTTCTTTCACAT
>NW_015336652.1:0-217 GCF_001447785.1 Gekko japonicus
GAGTTTTTAATCCCCAGGTGACGACGTCTTGGTGTAGATCTTCCTCGACCACAGCGACTCCTTCCAGGGATGGTCCCTCGGTGCACGACTGCGCGCACTGCCGCAGCCGGGCTCTGTCCTAATTTGCTTCGGGCGATCACGTTGCCTCGGTGTCGTGCCCCGCTGGCCCAATCCCGCCAAATCTGCCCCCAGACATTCCCCTGGTGAATCGCCTTAC
>NW_015336653.1:0-217 GCF_001447785.1 Gekko japonicus
CAGCTGGAGACTTGCTGTGAGTTTGGCATATCTAGCCCACAGGGGAGCCATTCTACCATACCATGAACCTCACGAACCACAAACTAGCTCATTAAATGAAAAGGTTCATGGAGGTTCATGGTTTGTGGTTCATGAACCCCCATGGAACCACAAACCTCCATGAACATCCACTTTTCCAGTTCGTGCCCATCCCTAATACTGTATCACTACAGATCCT
>NW_015336654.1:0-217 GCF_001447785.1 Gekko japonicus
CAAAGTAGTGAAACTTTCCCTCTCCAGGTTATCTGTGAAGGGAAGGAGGTGTAGCTCTTCATGCTGGTTTTTCATAGAATGTTATAGCAGCCGCCAACCCTTCTTGTTTCCTTAGTGATGGCAAGCACAGGTAATACATGGACTTGAACTGGGCGGCCCAGGCGGCCTGATCTGGTCAGTTTTTGGATGGTAAGCAGGGTCGGCCCTGGCTAGTACT
>NW_015336655.1:0-217 GCF_001447785.1 Gekko japonicus
TTCTGTTATGAAATTCAGCAGTTTCCTGATGTAATTACAGAGGACAAGTGAAGTTACATCATAAAAAGATAGTGTACCTTTTGTTATTTACGGAGAATCTGTTGAGATAAAGAGCCAAAGTCTTGCTTGGTGTCATGTGTTTTCCTTTAAAGTGCCCCTGATGACTACACAAAAGAGCATGACTTAAAACTGCTGCATCAGTATAACTCTTTTGTAG
>NW_015336656.1:0-217 GCF_001447785.1 Gekko japonicus
GAGATGTCCATGTGGGGAGAGCGAGAAAGGGGGCAAAGGGAGAAGGGACAGTCGCAAACTGTTGGGTGGGAGAGGGTTTTGGCGTGGAGCGGGGTGCAGGATTCAGCTGTAAGGCAGGGCCTGGCCTAAGTTTTTTTCCGCCACCCTAGACAAGAGTTTGGGTCTGCAATCTTCCCTTCACAAAGAGAATGTGTGTGTGTATATGTGTATATGTGTG
>NW_015336657.1:0-217 GCF_001447785.1 Gekko japonicus
CCAGCCTGAGTAGACAGCACTAACCTTGATGGGTTGATGGTCTAATTCAGCATAACGCAACTTCACATGTATTCATGTTTCCCTTTATACCATGCCATAGAAAAGGCTAAGAAGAAATGTTCTTTCTGAAACAACAGTTGTGTGTGGGGGATTTTTCTGCAGACTGTTAAATATTCATTTCCTCCACTTACATCCTAGAATGGTGTTTGTTGTTGTT
>NW_015336658.1:0-217 GCF_001447785.1 Gekko japonicus
TTCAAAGCGCGTCTCTTCACCTACCCGCCCACCACGGTCCTCGGTCCTGTCAGGCACCTCGCGTAGTATGAGAGGCTTGCCCGCCTTTCCTTTCCGAGTCTTCCTTCTTTCCCTTCCTTTCCGTGTCTTCCTTCTTTCCCTTTCTCCTTCTCCCTCTCCCTCTCCATCCGGAACGCGTGGCTAAATTGAGAGTGTAAACGAAACCTTCCAGGCCACG
>NW_015336659.1:0-217 GCF_001447785.1 Gekko japonicus
TTTTTTTTTAAGCTCAATTAATTTAATTGGCATAGTTAAGCAAGTGGTAAAATATCTCTCTCTAAAATCAATGGAACTTAAAAGTGCTTTGTTTTAGGTGGATTCAACCCTAATTGTTTCATTGAATCCTGTATAACAATTATCAACTCATATATTTGGTTTAGCATCAGGATTCTGCTGTGCAGTACTGAAATACTGTTTATTTGTGTGTGTGTGT
>NW_015336660.1:0-217 GCF_001447785.1 Gekko japonicus
GGGGCCGGCCTGGGGCTGGCCTGGGGGCTGGAGTGGTTCCAGAGTAGAGGGGAGTCTGCGCGTAGGCAGCTACCTCACACCACCGGGCGGGGACCCGCTGGTTACTTCACCGTTCGCCTTCTTGGTTCCCGACTCCTACTAGGGAGCATTTGAGTGGATTGGGCTCAGAGCCTCCTTCTCCCTCCTCGCATCCCGTCTCATAGAAGCCAGGTGTATC
>NW_015336661.1:0-217 GCF_001447785.1 Gekko japonicus
GGAAGGGTAAATGTCCTCAAGGGACAACATGCGGAACCTGCGGACGTCTAGGTAGGAGTTATGGGCTCTGGGATCTAATGTAGGTCTGAGGCCTCCAACTTTTTTCTTTATTAAAAAATAGCTTGAATAGAACCCAGTGGACTCCTCTGATTCAGGAACTTGTTCTAGAGCTCCTTTGTCTAAGAGAATCTGGATCTCAGGACCCAAAGCATCATTT
>NW_015336662.1:0-217 GCF_001447785.1 Gekko japonicus
GTTGTTACCAAAAATAATGGCTCACCAGGTCCTCCCGACATTTCCTCTTGCTGGCTGCAGCCTGATTTAGTAGGAGATGCGTACTCAGTCCTGAACACCCAAGTCAGTGGGTTTCGAAGGGTTTGACTACTTTAGAACTCCTAGTGTAAATCACACCAAGCCCCAGCCCCACTACCACCACCACCGCGAAACTTCCTCATAAGATTTCTCAGTATGA
>NW_015336663.1:0-217 GCF_001447785.1 Gekko japonicus
TCTCTACATGGGAGTTAATCTGTTCAGACTCCTGGGTCTTGTCCATTATCCAATTTGGCTATAGGTTAGAGTTCTGTTCTTCTTCTCCCCTTTTTGAAGGTTCCTTAGCAGCAGATAACCAGTTTTCTGAGCTTTCTGCCCAACTGGGAGAGTTAATTACCAAGGGTGCAATTGAAGAGGTTCCTAAAGGTTTACAAACCTCTGGTTTTCATTCAAA
>NW_015336664.1:0-217 GCF_001447785.1 Gekko japonicus
TCCAGATTAGAGTCCGCCACTCTTAGCCATTATGCCATACTGACTCTTAAGCACTTGGCAATGTAGGACATTTAAGTATAATAAATAAAATACAAATAAATGCCATTGTTTCTACATATTTTAATTCACAGCATGTTATCTGAATGTGGATTTTTGTAAAAACACACACATCAGTACTAGCATTGTACTATGTGGATCAATTGATATTTCATCTTTG
>NW_015336665.1:0-217 GCF_001447785.1 Gekko japonicus
GAGCCCTGTGCAGCTCCCAGCCACTGGGCCCCTCTTAGGCTTCTCCCCCCTGGAGGCCTCCAGGAGAGGATCTGGGGATGGCACCAGCAGAGGGCACTGGGAACCACTCCAGGCCCCACCAACCACCTTATGCCCAGCAGCAACACTCCCTGAGAGTGGCTCAGAGCCCGGGGCAGCTCCCAGCATCCTCCACAGCTGCAGCTGGCTCCAGAGACTC
>NW_015336666.1:0-217 GCF_001447785.1 Gekko japonicus
CAAACCCGGTTCTCCCAGATAAGAGCCTGTGCTCCTAACTACTACACTAGCTTCATGTGTTCCAGAGAGCTGCTTCCTGCTGGAGGGAGACACAACTGAGCCAGACAGACCAGTGATCCCGCACACAATAAGGCCGCTTGGCACTTTCAAAGAGAGCGGCCGATGGGGAAAGCCTCCCCTGCAGGTTTTCATCGTGACACAAAGGAGCTGCTTTGGG
>NW_015336667.1:0-217 GCF_001447785.1 Gekko japonicus
AGTAATTTAGCACTTAGCTCTTTTATATCAGTGGGACAAAGGTAGATTTGAATTTTCAAACCTTTTTAACTGGTGTAATACGCACTATGTTAGGCTTGTATGTAGGAAGTCCAGGTTCAAGTCAGTGATCCTGGGGTGAACTTTGTCAAGTTGATATCTTTCAGACTAACTTACCTGACAAGATAGACCCATGTGGTCAGCTGTGTTGGTCTGAAGC
>NW_015336668.1:0-217 GCF_001447785.1 Gekko japonicus
CTCAGCAATTGTCAGGCCAATTGTCGATACGGATCCATACAGAGAGATGCACCAGCACTGCGCATAACGAAGCCAATCTCCTACCAGCATTATGGGAGAGGCTAAGCAAGGTTGGTGCAATTTCTGCAACAATTAAGCAACTTCCTACTCCCAAGCATCAGGATTCTTTTAATTCTGCAGTCTCTTATGAAGCCAGATCCAGGTGGTCAGCTGCGTC
>NW_015336669.1:0-217 GCF_001447785.1 Gekko japonicus
CCTGGAGTGATGACATCACTTCTGGGTGAGCATGCCTATATTCTAGTTTCTTTTTCTTTGTCGCAACCTTTTCAGTTACCTGCAGATTTATATATCCACAGATTAGGCCACAATTGATTTGTAGGTAAACGCTAGTTGGGAATATGTGAGTGTGCAAAGTAAGATGTAAACTTGAGTCGTCTCTATACTGTACTAAACCCTAGGACTGGGACTACTG
>NW_015336670.1:0-217 GCF_001447785.1 Gekko japonicus
AAGTTCCATTTTATTCAGTGGGGCTTACTGCCAAGAACACTGTTTTTAGGATCAGAGCCTATGGAAGCAATCTGAAGCAGGCCTTCTGTGTTGTTCAATGGGGCACTCTCCCAGAAACGTGTCTTTTGGCTTGCAGCGGATGTCACCAAACTGGTTTAATTCCTGAGCCCCATTCCCCCCACCAAGGCACAAGTAGAGTGAGATGATGGGAAGTGGT
>NW_015336671.1:0-217 GCF_001447785.1 Gekko japonicus
TGTTTACCCACCCACTCACCATACAGTTTCTCAAAGGCCTCACCCACCTTTTCCCTCCATTCCACCATCCTACACTGGTGTGGGACTTACCTCTAGTGTTGGCCAAGCTTTCAGGGAAACCGTTTGAACTAATGGCCACATGCAGTTTGCAACTCCTTTCATGGAAGATGACCTTCTTGGTAGCCATCACTTCTGCTAGGAGGGTGAGCAAACTGTC
>NW_015336672.1:0-217 GCF_001447785.1 Gekko japonicus
GTGGGAAAAGCCAGAAAAATGGTGATAAATACTGAAATATCATCAACATTTATTTATTTGTTTGTCTGATTTAAACTATGCAGAATGGAAGAAACCCACAGCTGTAGCTAAGATCGTGGATGCTTGTCTGACCGTAGAAGATAAATTGTGCAAATGCACAGCCCCAATTCAAATCAGGGCCAAAGAGATCAAATTGCCAAAATTTGCTGGACTATGG
>NW_015336673.1:0-217 GCF_001447785.1 Gekko japonicus
ATGAATGGTATGAATGTTATGGAGGGCAAGAATGGTATGAGTGGCGTAAATGAAATTGGCAAAAAGTGTGTTTGTTAGACTCTGAGTGGATTAGAAGAGTGGTGTGGGAAGTGACAGGAGATTGTATGTGTGGGTTTGGCAGGAATAATATAGAAGGCTGCAAAGAAGGACAATAGGTCTAATGTATAGTGGGATTTATTGGAGAATTAATTAACTA
>NW_015336674.1:0-217 GCF_001447785.1 Gekko japonicus
TACACAGTGATATATATTTTTGTGTGCCCGCCTGGAGGTTGGCAACCCCAACCCCAGAAATGCTCCCATCCGTTCTCAAAGCTGCTGTTACAGTTCTGGTGCTCCAAACCCAGAGAACGGCAGAGCACGCTACGGGCAATCCTCCTGGGGATGCCAGACTGGGGACCCCCCCAGAATTGTCGTCTGGAGCCCAGTGCTCCCTCTAAGCTGCGGAGTC
>NW_015336675.1:0-217 GCF_001447785.1 Gekko japonicus
AGGCTGAGAGAGAGAGTGACTGACCCAAGATCACCCACTGAGCATCTGTAGCACAGCGGAGGATTTGAACTTCAGGCTCCCAGTTCCTATCCTGACAGTCTAACCATCACGCCACTCTGATCTGACTGAGTATGAAGCTGTTTCTTATGTTCTTGTATTAGATTCATGGAGGAGCAGGCTATTGATGACTACTAGAAGAAGAAGAGGAGGAGGAGGA
>NW_015336676.1:0-217 GCF_001447785.1 Gekko japonicus
AGGTGCTGTGTGTTTAATGCTGTTTTGTGCTGCCAACTGGCTTTTAATTATGATGCTGTGCGTTTTATTGGATTATACTGCATTTAATTGATATTAGAAATCAACTCAAGTGATTTTAGTCAGAGAGCAGTTCAAGCCTCCATCTTGACCACAGAGCTTTCCCACTCTGACCATATCTCCCATTGCCATCACCAAATGGAATTACTAAACCACACTC
>NW_015336677.1:0-217 GCF_001447785.1 Gekko japonicus
GTGTCTGGAAAAACTCTGAATTCCTTAGCTTAAAAGTTTCCTCAATAGGATTTTTAGAAACTGCAGACGACTGTCTCGAAAAGAGATCTGGCCCCACAAGTACCGACTTCCAACTGCAAAGTGTGGCCAGAGGAAGCGCACTGGGGGTGTTGTGGACTTCACTGCAACCAGACCAACAGCAAAAGCTCTGCATGAACATCCTAGCTCTTACTTGCCT
>NW_015336678.1:0-217 GCF_001447785.1 Gekko japonicus
GAGCAAGGGAACCTTTACCTTTAAGTCCCCCGCGGCGGCCTAAGCGGTCACTTGGACTGGCTCCCGAGGAGACACGCGGGGCTCGGAAGCCAAAGCGCGGCTTTCCAAAGGGGTGTGGTGGGCGCGGTCCCCTTTACGGGCCGGCAGCTGGCAGAGGCAGCGAGAGGAAGGATAGGCGCAACGGAGCGTGTTGACTCCCAAGTAAACCAGGAGGAAA
>NW_015336679.1:0-217 GCF_001447785.1 Gekko japonicus
CATTTTAAGTATAAATGGGTTACCACATCTTTTAAATACTTGGGGGTTCAAATCCCTCTTGATCTGACACAGCTTTTACATTTAAATCATTTAACTTTGTCCTCCGACATATCTGCTTTACTTAAAAAATGGACTGATCAATGTCTCACGCTTCTAGAACGAATTAAGGTGGTTAAAGTGTTCATCCTTCCTAAACTCATTTTTATTTTTAGAGCGT
>NW_015336680.1:0-217 GCF_001447785.1 Gekko japonicus
GATTAGAGTCCGCCCACTTAACCACTACCTCAAACTGCACATTAAGTTTATTGGTAGGCACATTAAGTTTATTGGTGGCCAAGAAGAGAAGGCGAAGAATTAGGATGTAATGCTGCACTAGACAAAGACCTGATGTTGTTCTTTGCTTTATGTCTCTAGTCACAGGCCAATATTACCTGTACGACAGCAGCAGTGGAGCACGGCGCTGGATGTAAAT
>NW_015336681.1:0-217 GCF_001447785.1 Gekko japonicus
AGCATATGTGGCTTCATTTAGAGGAGGGGTGGTGGTGGTGATACTTCCTCAGCTCCCCTTTCTTACAGTGCCAGAGTAAATCGGAGCCTACAACCACATAGATTAACTTGAGCTAGGAATCTGATAACTTAATGCCCCTGGCCTACAACCCTCCTGTTATCTAGATAATACTGCTTGGTGTTAACGCAAGTGTTCTATTTAAATGTATATACTGCTT
>NW_015336682.1:0-217 GCF_001447785.1 Gekko japonicus
CTCTGTGTCACACAGCGGTCAAAACCCAGCTGCCATCCGGAGTTCAACCAGCGGGGCCCTTGAAGGATGGCAAACCCTTACTCAAAGTCCACAGAACCATGTGGGAAATCTACTTTTATAGGTGGGTGGGTGGATTTGGGCCTGGCGCTCGACTGGATAAAGCGAGCCCTCGGAAAAGACGTCCCTTGTCATTTTCCTCCCAACTTGAAAAGCTCTG
>NW_015336683.1:0-217 GCF_001447785.1 Gekko japonicus
GAGCAAAGCATTGTGGGTAACCAGCTGCCGAGATCGTTAAGAAACAATACACTCTCTGAAGACTGTCAAGACAGTCAGATTCCTGCAGTGTTAGCAAATGACAAATAATCATTAACTCTGGCTACTTCGGAATATATCTACTTTTATTCTCCATTAAGGCTTGCTAAACCATCGACTTAAGAGGGAATCATTATAAATCCCCATTTTGAATTTTTTT
>NW_015336684.1:0-217 GCF_001447785.1 Gekko japonicus
GGGGGGAGGTCTTTCTAATTTTCTTTAGAGGACTATTAAGGATTACAGATAGAACGTTGGGTAAGTCTTCTGAAGAGCAAGTGTGCTATGCAAACACATTCCTGTGTGATCCTGCCATCTTAAACCCATCCCGGTGATCCCAGGGAGCTGTTTGGGGACAGAGCCTGAGATGGGGAAGCAGCGAGATTGGGTCAGTTCCTACAGTGTTGTGTGTGTG
>NW_015336685.1:0-217 GCF_001447785.1 Gekko japonicus
GTCTTAAAAGTAGCCCTTCTGCCCGATGCTGAAAGAAGGTTTTAAACTCTCCAGAGCAGAGTGGTAAGATACAGGCCGACGTTATGCTATTCTAGCTCTGCAGATTCTTGACATGTACTCTCAACCCTAGGGGGGACCACTCGTGAACAGAGATGTTCCATGCTGTGGCTGTAAATTTTTTATTTTTAAATTTTTTATTTATAAAATTTAAAATTTA
>NW_015336686.1:0-217 GCF_001447785.1 Gekko japonicus
GTATGGTTCAAGCTCAGTACATAACACCATTCATTATGTAATAGTATGGAGGGGATAGTGACAAGGGGAGGCCTCATACCCTTACTCATAGAAGGGCTGACACAGAAAGGCATACAACAAGTATCGACTGTGACATTAATAATGGTAGCCCTTGTAGTCCTGTAGATGCAAGCAGAATGGAACCAAACTTGGCCTGGCCAGCTCTGGTCATGGTGCA
>NW_015336687.1:0-217 GCF_001447785.1 Gekko japonicus
TTAGCTTCATAATGTCCTGGATAAGGTTTTCCAGGACATTATCCAGAAACTGTGTATTTTGAGTACATTGGTACATCATTGCTCTGGGCCGCGGATCAGTGCCTCTTACCTCGAGCAGAACTCATTCTGTAATCCAGGGAATCGCAGGGAAATTTGGTCAGTGTCTGGAACTGCTCCGGGTTGCAGAAAGTGTTCCCGCTAAGCTGAGTGAGTGTGA
>NW_015336688.1:0-217 GCF_001447785.1 Gekko japonicus
CCCTAACACTCTAAGAGTATACTAGAAAAGATTAGGTCACGCCTACTTATTTCGGGGGGGGGAGGGGAAGGTAGCTGACTTGCAGGGAAATAAAAAAGCAGCATAGCCAACTGTAAAAACATGTTCCTTAGTGACATTAAGAGGTTATTGAAGTAACAGTATATGTATGCACATATGGAAAGCACATGGGCCTATTTGTAAACATGGAATTACAGGG
>NW_015336689.1:0-217 GCF_001447785.1 Gekko japonicus
AGAAAGAAAGAAAAGAGATGGAGAGAAAGAGACAGAGAGAAAGAGAACAAATTCACATTCCAATCCAGTCACATCTGGCTTTAAACAAAAAAGAAAAGAGAATCTTAAAACAATAAAATACAGGCTAAAAATGCTTTGGCCATGAGATCATTCTCTGTCACCCATCATCTCACACTGCTGTCCTGATGAAAATTCGAATCCAGCGGCACCTTTAAGA
>NW_015336690.1:0-217 GCF_001447785.1 Gekko japonicus
GCAACCGCGAGGCAGCTCTAGTGCGACATCGCCCCAGATGTTATGATAAATCGGAGCATTGGCCTATGAGTATCAAAGGTGTCTACTTTGGTTGGCAGTGGCTCTCCAGGGTCGCAGGTCAAACATTCGCTACCACCTGATCCTTGTTACCAGAGATGCTGGTAACTAAAACCTGGGACCTTGTACATGAGAAGCAGATGTTCTGTCCTTGTGCTAC
>NW_015336691.1:0-217 GCF_001447785.1 Gekko japonicus
ATCTAGTTATTTAGCATATGGCAAAATCTGATTTGAAAAGGGGGAACATGCCAGGATAAACACAGCTTACTCCCTGACGATTATTTCAAGGAAATATTATTAGCTGAAGAATGATATTTTCTCCATCTATAGCTCCTGGGTATTATCGTGGAGTCCATTCAAACCGTCCAAGCTTAAAGAGGTCAGCCATTTTAGATCAGCAGTTTAAGAAAAAAAA
>NW_015336692.1:0-217 GCF_001447785.1 Gekko japonicus
GACCATAATATCCTACTGAGCTGCCTCTCGGCACTGGCACTGGGGAGTACTGTGCCACAGTAGCTTGAGTCTTATCTGGTGGGGGCAATTTTAGAATGTAGTGGTTCCTGGTCTGCCCCATGGCCATAGGCCTGTGGTGTTTCACAGGGTCCAAACATATCCCTCCTGCTATTTAATATCTATATGTAGCTATTGGAAGAGGTCCTCAGGAGGTATG
>NW_015336693.1:0-217 GCF_001447785.1 Gekko japonicus
AAAAAAGATATAACCATTAAGCTTGTTTTTAGTTAGCTTTTCAAAATGACACTACTTAGAGGGTCCAATGATACATCATAAAACAGGTATTATTAATCTGTCTGTCTCTCTTTCTCTTTTATTTGTGCATATATCTTGTTTCAGCAATTCTTCTAGACCAAAATATACCATGAGATGCACACTGTGTTCTTGCTCTTACTGTTACCATTAGGTGGTG
>NW_015336694.1:0-217 GCF_001447785.1 Gekko japonicus
GGGGGGGGGAGAACAAATAAAGAGATACATTTTAGTAACATGCTTGAATTTGTTCACCAGTGTTTATACCTTTGCTACTCTGAATACATTTTCCCCTTATTATCCTAGGATATGATTTCATTATTATAATAACTTCTTAGGGTAGGACATTTCCAGTCATTCTGTTCTGTTCTAATGATAGCAAGCGAACAGATTGTTATCTTTTTTAAAAGGGTTT
>NW_015336695.1:0-217 GCF_001447785.1 Gekko japonicus
AGGAAGGATGACAGCCACAACGCTGGCCACAGCTGCACCTGAGCCAGCCAGGCAGTTTGGGTTGCTTTACCCGGCCATGCTGAACGTTACTACTGCTGCCACCCAACCCACCAGTGGGGGGAAGGAGCAGGGCAGGTGTCAAGATGATGCAGCGCTGTTCAATATTTTGTTGCAGGTATCGTTCCAAGGGCAGCAATTCACACCTTTGGCACCTATG
>NW_015336696.1:0-217 GCF_001447785.1 Gekko japonicus
AGTAAAGTTGGTGAGCACTTGAAACAAGACCTTCTCAGCTCTTGCTCCCAACTTAGGTAACATACCAACTAAGGTTCCTTGGACACCATGCTTCTGGGAGTTCCAGAAAAATAAGATGACTTTTCTATTCTGAAAGGTCTTTGACACAATGCTGAGTCTCTTACAATGTTTTTAATTGCTGCTGTTTCAGCATGATTCCATGGCTGGTGTTGCATGA
>NW_015336697.1:0-217 GCF_001447785.1 Gekko japonicus
CTCAGCTTCTGAGACTAGTGGTAGAGGACGAGGCTGGTGGAATTCCCATCCGTGTCGATCAGAGCATTGCCTTCATAAGACAGGTTTCTTGCTTGAAAGCCCGTGGCCTACGAAGCCACACGTGAAGCTGCCTTACACGGCATCATTCCATCAATATTGTCTGCTCAGATTGGCAGTTGGTCTCCAGGATGTTCTGCAGGGGTCTTTCACATCACCT
>NW_015336698.1:0-217 GCF_001447785.1 Gekko japonicus
AAGCACCTGCTCCCCAGGGCTGCCACCCAGCACACCGTACGGCACTCGTGGGGGTCTGATAAGAACCCCAAAACTCCCTGCGCTTCTGCAATCCTACAGGATTCACAACTGGACAGCTCCGCTAACACTGCTTGGCGCTGCCCTTCCTGCCCCACGGGTGACCCAGGGAACTTTGCCACTTGCCCTGGATTGCAGGCGATGGGAAGGATGAGGCGGG
>NW_015336699.1:0-217 GCF_001447785.1 Gekko japonicus
CTCAACGCCATTCAAGAGCAAACACAGGATTCTCTGTCGAGTCACAACTTACATTGGCAGACTTCAGGATTTCCTTTTTTTAATAGACCAGATCCAGATGCAAAATGGTGGCCCACCATGGGCGGAGTTAGTAGCGATCGCCCGCTGCACCACACGAACCTCCACCCTGGGGCATCCTTGCCTATACGAGTACAAATCTTCATACAGATTCTAGGAT
>NW_015336700.1:0-217 GCF_001447785.1 Gekko japonicus
TACAGCACTAAATCAGGAACAGGACTGGCAAGACACTGTAACTTACATACGGTTTCTTTGAGTCAAAACTTGGCAACATACACAGCTACACAAGAAGAATGCCATAACCAAATGCAGAAGTGTAACAAAGAACAGAAGATTGCAACAGATAACTGGTGGGATCCCCCATGTCATTCCTCAAGGCCCCTGGGATGCCAAACTCCAGGTGGGGCCTGGG
>NW_015336701.1:0-217 GCF_001447785.1 Gekko japonicus
TGAGAGGAGAGGCCGTGTGTTCTCTTTCCCAACTCTGTCCTCCACTTCCTTGAACGCAGGAAATGCCAAGACGCACTTACGCCTTTGAGGGGGTTGTCCGGGATGAGGCTGCTGGCCAGCGCGCGAAACTCCAGCCCACACTCGTAATCCGTTTCCACAGTCAACCTGCAGGGGGGAAAGACCATGATACTTAACTGGGTCAAAGCAGAGAATCTGA
>NW_015336702.1:0-217 GCF_001447785.1 Gekko japonicus
AAGGCTCCACAGCTTAGAGGGAGTGTTGCCAGGCACTGACTGGAGATGAGAAGCGCCCCTTCCTTCCTTACTAGAGAGATGGCCATTCGAGCCTGGCCAATGACCGCCCTAGCAATCCAGAGTCTCAATGCTCAGAGAACGATCTCCTCCGGAGAGAAACTCAGAGGCCATGACAAGAACAGACACAGGGGTAGTAAAGAGCCCAGGGGGCGGGCAC
>NW_015336703.1:0-217 GCF_001447785.1 Gekko japonicus
GTGCTGGAAACCAGCAGAATCAGTGTATCCTGTGCTCAGTCCTTCGGTGAAGACTGACCAAAATAAGATGAGCCCAGCTCCATAGTGGCTTGATTCCTCTAATCATGTACACCTATGTGCACCCTTGGATGGTCTTTTAGCTTTCAAGGTGACCAGGAGAGGAAATCACAGGGCTGCCAATTCCAACATGGGAAATTCCTGGAGATTTGGGGGCTGT
>NW_015336704.1:0-217 GCF_001447785.1 Gekko japonicus
GTCAACCTCTGCCAGTGAGTCTGAGTCACCACAGGATCAGGACTGACAACAACATAGGTTGTTCAGTCATTGGTGAGCTACACCCACCCCTGCATTTCTTTTCTGATAAAAGCAGCCAGGAAAGGGCAGGCTAGCGTGGAAGCAAGTTGTCCACAACCCCTGTGTGGCTGCTGTTGTTCTCTGCCTATTCTAGACCTCAGTGTGTTTGACCTTCTGG
>NW_015336705.1:0-217 GCF_001447785.1 Gekko japonicus
AATTTCCCTCTTACATTGGGCTGGATTCCGTTGCTCAGCTGTTCGTCCTCTCCTCTAGCACAAGGAGTCACTCTACTGATGCAAGGCTCTGCATTTAACTGAGCAGACTGGTAGGATCCAAGTCATGCATCTTTCAAAAGTCAAGTAACCACATTTGTTAGTTTGAATGTCATCCCACTATAGTCACACAGCAAGTTCCTTTTTGTTAGTCTTTAAA
>NW_015336706.1:0-217 GCF_001447785.1 Gekko japonicus
TAAAATCTGCCTCCATTCCTGAGGACTGTTATTTTGTATCGGGAACAAATCATCAATATGCTTATAGGGGAAGACCGATTTGTGAGACAATGGGAATTGCAAGCAGGTTTTGAACATGTCCTTTACAAAACTCAAAGCACCACTAGACTTGCTTCCAGCATCTAAATGGAATGACTCAAGCACAACGGAAGAAATCCTCTTTAAATCATGGATTTCA
>NW_015336707.1:0-217 GCF_001447785.1 Gekko japonicus
TATCACAAAACATGAGCCTTACACCTGGATTCCTAGGCAACATATTGATGCATTGTCCATACCAATTGTGCCCTCCCAAGTGGACCGGTAAACTCAGTAGCATCAGTCCACATCTTCCTTCGGCCCACATCTTCTTTACGGGTGAGCTAGCTATTGGAGAGCCGCATTTCGCCAAAGATAGATCACAAAAGACCGTCTGACAAAAAAATCCTTCTGT
>NW_015336708.1:0-217 GCF_001447785.1 Gekko japonicus
CAAATGGTGGGAAATTTTGGAAATCCAAAGCACAGGACCGAGACAGCCAGCGTTTTACAACAAAAGTTGTCCGTTGTGAGATGTTGGTGCAATAGCTAGCTGTTTCTGAATAGAAGGAAGGCATATATGTGCTTTGGAGCCTGTGTACAAATAAACAGGCAAATAAATAAAACACTACAAGGCTGTCTAAGCACCAGTAAAATATACAGGGACCACG
>NW_015336709.1:0-217 GCF_001447785.1 Gekko japonicus
GGGAAACCGGTGTGGCAGTCCGAGTCTACTCAGGAGCAACATATGCACCAAGGGCTCTGTCTGAAGTGTGGGAAAAGGGGCCATTTCATGGCCAAATGCAGTGGAGCGGGTCCTGGAAGACTGGGGCCGAGTGACCAGCGAAAGTGCGCCCCGCCACCCTGGCCCAAAAGCCGACTGGGAAACCAAAGTACGCCAAAGCCTTGCAAGCAACCCCTGA
>NW_015336710.1:0-217 GCF_001447785.1 Gekko japonicus
AACTTGATGGCACTTTCCACCACCGCCATTAGATAGAGTGACATAACCTCACAATACTCTAGCAATCTGGCTATTGCCGGCTTGGGAGGGGAGGAGGAAACAGTGGCACGGGGAAGGAAATGGTGGCTCTGGGGGACAAGGCAGGGAAATTGGGGAGACACCTGCCACCTAGAAGTCCTGTTCCCAGGGAACAGAATTAACAGCCATAGTGTCAATG
>NW_015336711.1:0-217 GCF_001447785.1 Gekko japonicus
TAAGCCGAATTTATAAATAAATAAATAAATAATGCCTGCACACCCTACCTCTTTTCTGGACTTTTATGACTGTAGCTAGGTGCCTTCATCAGACTACTCAACTTCCAGGTCCCCTTGGCACTTAGGCTGTAAAATGAGGTGCCTATTAAAATAATCAAGTCCAAAATAAGATGGTGAGCTCACTAACCAAGGGGTCTCAGCTGGAGGAGAGGGTGTG
>NW_015336712.1:0-217 GCF_001447785.1 Gekko japonicus
TGGAGAATTATCCTCGCTTAACATTTTCAGAAATTTTGAAGCCGCAGGGGAAAAGCTGTTTTTCTCAGGATGGGTGAGAGGATTGAAATATATGCCATTATGTGCTTTCTTATTATACTCAATTGAACAGTATGAAACGCATAATGTGTAAGCTTGCATACAAATTGTACTGTTTGGCTTAAGTATGAAATTTAAAAGTATAAATGCCTTCGTTTTC
>NW_015336713.1:0-217 GCF_001447785.1 Gekko japonicus
AAAACCACTTTAATGACCAGAAAACTCTACATCCTGTGGCAGTGAGTTCCACGCGTTAATTCCGTATCATATACTGCTCCTTCCAAAACATTTGCATCTGCATGAATCTTCCTTGAGCAGGAAAGAGTTTGTATCTCTCCCCATTCCTGTCGTTCTAAGGGTCCTTTTGTCAACCCCACAAACAATATGACGAGAATGTGGTCGCCAGTGGTTACAA
>NW_015336714.1:0-216 GCF_001447785.1 Gekko japonicus
AGAGAATTCACGTATATGGGCAGTTGCCGATATTTCCCATTTGCAGGATGGCCCCTTTAGAAGGCTGCTTAGATGAGCAAAGTTGGCACAGAGGATCATAGCCGTAGAGGTGGTCCTGTAGGTATCTGGTTCCAAGGCCACGAAGGGCTTTGTAGGTGATAACCAGTACATTGAACTGAATCCACTGACCGATTGGTAACCAATGGAGTGATTGCA
>NW_015336715.1:0-217 GCF_001447785.1 Gekko japonicus
CAATCTCCTCCTCCTCCTCTTCTTCCCCTAAGATAGTAATTACTTCTGAGCTGCCATTTCCTTACTTGGGCGAAAAATCATTTTGGTAAGCTTGAGATTCCTTCATGATTTCCCAATAATGTAAAAGTCTTTACATGAAAATTTAGTTGGCTTTTAGCACAAACTCCCCTACAAGCAGGCTCAGCGCAGGTTGCAACAACAATAAATACATAATCCA
>NW_015336716.1:0-217 GCF_001447785.1 Gekko japonicus
CCTGCCCAAAAATAGCCCTGGGTGTCAGGGAGTCTGAGGTGGAGTGGGGAGTCGCTTGCTGAAAAGAGCAACGCCGTGAGTTTGTGGTGGGGGCTGAGAGGCCGAGGAGAGGTGATCGAACTCCCACCTGCCTTTTTGCCAACTTACTGCGGGTTTGTGTCAAGCCAAGGAATCAAACAAGAGACAGGGTCCTAGTGTGCTTCAAAAACACAGTTTC
>NW_015336717.1:0-217 GCF_001447785.1 Gekko japonicus
TCTGTGTTACCTGTACGGCTGTACAGTTCTCCCTTCCCCCCCTCTGTACTTTCCCTTCGTCTGCAGAAACGCAAAAGCCGAACAGCTGGAGGTTGTGGAGGAGGATGCTATCTAGTGTTTTGTATTAGTGCTCGAGTGCTGGCTTGTTGTCTTTAGAGCCTGGGAATTGTACCTATGTTATGTCTGAGGCTACTAGCGTTCTCAGGGAATTGAGCGC
>NW_015336718.1:0-216 GCF_001447785.1 Gekko japonicus
CTATACTGGATGTAGATGTGTGTCTGGTCAGAGCCTGGATAGGAGACCTAGCAACTAGCTTAGCATAACTTGTGAATAAGCTCTTGATCAGAATTGAATTTTACATAATTACATTTCAGTCGTAAACTCCATGTCGCTTAATCTGTTGTGGGTTTTTTTACACTTATCCTCCCATATAACATCTCCACATAGTGAAGATCCACTCATTGCATCTGA
>NW_015336719.1:0-217 GCF_001447785.1 Gekko japonicus
TGAAACTTACTGTGGAATAGCCAAATAGCCTGAATTGCTTGAAGAACCACTTTTTCCCATACTGTCCAGCCCACAAGTTATGACCCTCTTCCCAAGCCCCCCTCTTGGTGCCTTGCCTAAAAGGTGAGAGAAATGGCAACCAGAGGCTGGGTTTTTCTGATACTGGCATGTAACCCCTTTTGAAAGCCAGCATGCGGTGGCTCAAGTGGTTAAGACG
>NW_015336720.1:0-216 GCF_001447785.1 Gekko japonicus
CCAGCAGAACTGTGGTTCTGGCTTGCTCCATCTCCTCCCTCCCTTCATTGCAGAAGCAAAGCCTCTTTTCTCTCTGCAAGTAGCATGTTTCGGGGCACTATGTTTGGGGACCCACAGAACTGGACCCCTTGCTCCAATTTGTTTGAAACTTTGGAGTTCTTTAGTGGACAGGCAGCACTGATTTCCCTGCAATTTTGGTGTGATTTGGTTGAAAAA
>NW_015336721.1:0-217 GCF_001447785.1 Gekko japonicus
TTCTTGCTGGGCTTTTTCTACCAAAAAAGGCTCTGGAATTAGCACATACACTCCAAGGGAAGGAATGAACCTACTTCACCCATGTGCCTGGGGGGGGATTTTAGATGGATTGTAGGTTTTTGTTGTGATCAATTGAAGTCATTTGTCACATTATACTCCCCCCCCCCGCCACCCCATTCACCTTAAAAAAACTATTGCTGGAACATTATTGTTACCA
>NW_015336722.1:0-216 GCF_001447785.1 Gekko japonicus
GAAGGCCCTATTACTTAGCTGAGAGGATACAGCCCACAGCCTTTAAGGATATTACTGCTACATTAACTATTTTTAACAAGTCTAAGTAAGGTATTCACTCTTTGAAATCACTATAGTAAGTTATCAATCATTACAAAGAAGAGGGCTACTATAAACAAAGTCAAAAACATCAAAGAATGTGGCCTAATATTATATATGACATACCTTTTAAAAATA
>NW_015336723.1:0-216 GCF_001447785.1 Gekko japonicus
ATGGTCTAATGTGTGTATGTATAAAATACAACACATGCCCCTTTGAAAGAATTTGTGAAGGATAGGACTCCCATTGACAATGATATGCAGATTAAGTGGTGGGGCTATGCACAAAAGGTCAGCTCAGTTCTAAGCAGCCTTCATATAATTTCATAGGACAAAGCAAAAGTGTTTCTAATCAATTTGTTCTTGTCTGTCCTGTGAGGTCTGCCACAT
>NW_015336724.1:0-217 GCF_001447785.1 Gekko japonicus
AACTCCGTTCCTGTGCGTTCCTGCCCACTCCACCCTTGACATCCCAGCAACCAGACTGTGCAAGGTCACCAGCGGATGACAGCAAAGGCCTTCTACAAGGATGGACTGACCATTACGCTAAGTACTCTGTGACTTAGGGCCCCTGATAACTATTCTACAAGTCGGGAGCTCTCTGGGGGTAGAGCATGTGACCATCTTTAACTGGGAGCTTTTTGAA
>NW_015336725.1:0-216 GCF_001447785.1 Gekko japonicus
ATACCTGGAATGATTCAGTCCCAATCCATAACAAAAACCAAACATTAAAACAACCCTGATATGCAGAAGACGGTTCTGCAGCAGGGTCCAGCTGCTCCCGCAACACTGCCACCAGAGACGAGCAACACTACGGTAAGCCTTCCAGTTCCAGATCCCAGAGCAGAGACTGCCATGGCGACAGTGGTGGCACAGCCAGCCACACTGGACTGTAGCTTG
>NW_015336726.1:0-216 GCF_001447785.1 Gekko japonicus
CATCTTTGGTGCAGAACCATAAGATATCTCAAGAAAGAAGAATTGGGAAAGATATTTAAAAACTTAAATCAGGGTCAATTAATTTCCACAACATATTATTGATCATATAACTTGGCTTGCCAACTAAAGTTAATGTTTGCAGTAATGTGACCTACGATGAGATACACAGAGGCTCTACATTATTATATCATTGCTACACACCTAAAAGTATTAATT
>NW_015336727.1:0-216 GCF_001447785.1 Gekko japonicus
GGAGTGCAAGGAGGGAAAATGGCCGTCGGGTGAAGTTCTTGCTGGTGGTTTATGTTTTTAAAAGGCTGAAGAGGTACTTTGTTGACAACGGCTTACAAGCAGGCTGGTAGGAAAGAGATTGCTCATGCCGAGTTTCTTGCTTAACTTCAGAGAGAGAAATGGGGTGGAGGGGAGATTGAAATCTATGCAATAGCGACAGTAGTTTCCTATCAAAGT
>NW_015336728.1:0-216 GCF_001447785.1 Gekko japonicus
GACCTTGAATATATTTGCTTTATTTTGGACTTCAATGTGAGACTTCTGCGTATTTTCTAGGAGATTATTATCACACGTATGGTTTCCTTCACGGTTTGATCGGTGTTGCTTTTCTGTCCTTATCACCATGGCCCCATTTATTTCCTATATATCATGCTCCAAAGAGAGCACCGACGACAGCTAGAAAAGTGTAAGGAGGTCTCACAGTCCTGCATG
>NW_015336729.1:0-216 GCF_001447785.1 Gekko japonicus
TCAAGAGGGTTTTACAGCTTATTAAGCCGCCGTTCGTCATCCTAATATATGATTCTGAATTACAGTCACGGCCTTCCGGGCTGTCCACAAATCCCAGCCTTCTCTCGCCGTGAATATCCAGGGACATCCGTTCCAGCCGGAGGACAAAAGAAAACCAGGTCTATCTAAGAAGTGAATAGAAGATATTCTGACTTGAAGAAGAAGAAAGAAGAAAGA
>NW_015336730.1:0-216 GCF_001447785.1 Gekko japonicus
AATGGCAGTATAAAAACAGCAGTGACAGCACTCGAGTCATTGGAGCCAAACCTACTACAAAATCAAAACAGGCTTAACAACTCTTCCCATTGGCTGCATCTTGAAAATCTGCCCTGCTACAATCTGTTTTCTGAGGCATCCCAGCCCAGAACACAACGTGTACTGAGCACATGAGTCTAGTATCTCCACCTGTGGTCTACCTCAGTCAGTCCAATG
>NW_015336731.1:0-216 GCF_001447785.1 Gekko japonicus
TTTTCTACGAAATGACCCCTGGATTTGTCCATGACAAGGGAGTAAGATTCAACTCCTCCACTTCCAGATCATCCACCCCCACAGTGTGGTAGATAAAATCCAGTCTGTGCCTTGATAAATATGTGGGCCAGTAGTCACTTGGGGCAGGCTCATGGTTGTCATGGAGGCCATTTTATGCATCCAGCAAAAATGGTCAGTTAGATCAATGAAGTAGAA
>NW_015336732.1:0-216 GCF_001447785.1 Gekko japonicus
GGGGCCTGTGTTGATTTTTCCCATCTGAAGTCACTCTTCAGGGAGAAATTGGTAAACATCTTGAACTAACCCGGAGGTTCAGTTCTGAACTGGAGAGACCACTGATTTTATTCACCTGGGAATTCATACTATATTACTACTTGCCATGTAACACTGGTGTAGGTTTATGTTTTCTCAGTGATCCTAATGAAAATGCAAATAAAAAGGATTGCACAT
>NW_015336733.1:0-216 GCF_001447785.1 Gekko japonicus
GAAGAGAGAAAAGAGGCCAGTAGGGCTCCCTTTTCTCTGCCTACCCAGATTTCCCGATGCTCTCGGCACAAGAAGGGCAGATCAGTTCCTGACGACGGAACGGCTCACGGGGCGGCAAGAGCGACGCAGACACCCCTAAGGGGGAGTCTGTGTCGGCTCCATCCTGCAGGCGGGACAAACGGCACGTGATATAGGAAATCCATGACTGGAGCTCCC
>NW_015336734.1:0-216 GCF_001447785.1 Gekko japonicus
GCCTGACTCAGGCAGACCTTATTGAGGTTATTGAGGTTGCTACGGCAACTTGCCGGGGCCACTGCCTGACTTGGAAGCTGTTGCAAGGGCCTGTGTGTCTTGCATGTGCGGTACTGCTGAGACGTGTCCTGTGACTCAGCAGAAATGCTAAATGTGCTTGCCTGTTGGAGTGGCTTATCGCAATAGCACAATGTTTGAGTCCAGTGGCACCCTTAA
>NW_015336735.1:0-216 GCF_001447785.1 Gekko japonicus
AGGCAAAGGCAGCCCCCACCCACAGGTGCAGGTCAGCTCCACAGGTGGGGGAGCCATGTCCTCCCCATTTCCAATTACTTCTCACAGTCAGCAGATGAGAGTTGTTTTATACTGTCTACGGCACTGATGCTAAAATCTCAGATAATAGGTTTCTCCTCCAGATCCTTAAAAATGGCACCTTGCGAACAGAAATCAAAACTAACATTAGGGAGTTGG
>NW_015336736.1:0-216 GCF_001447785.1 Gekko japonicus
TAAATCTGAAACTTTGAACATCTGTATGGCACATGACTGTAGCTGGAAGTTTATGAGGACAGAACACAATGTGATTGTTTTTCCTTTTAAGAGCTTTTGTATCCTTTACTTTAAAGACAATAAAAGTTAATTTGTTCAATAGCCGCACTGGTCCATTTACATTGGACACGGTTGGTATTTCCCATGTTGTCGGAATTGTGTTTACAAGAGATGTGG
>NW_015336737.1:0-216 GCF_001447785.1 Gekko japonicus
TCATAAGTTGGCTACAACTTGACAGCCCCTTCCATCACAATGTACTATGAGAAATAAATTGAGAGCTTCTAGGAGTCTTTTGCCCCAACCACAATGGCTCAGGCTAGCCCCGTCTTTCCTGCCTTTATCCCCCGTAGAAGACCATCTTGGACTGGAGGAAGAATTAAACTGTCCCCTTTCCCAGTCACTTCTTATCAGGGGTCATTTCCTGCAGGA
>NW_015336738.1:0-216 GCF_001447785.1 Gekko japonicus
CTCATCTGCCCACCTTTCTGATCCAATCAGATTCTTATAACCACTCTTGGATTTTTACCAACCCGATAACATATTACTTTGAGGGGGGGATCAGTAAACAAGATGTGCGTAAGAAAACCATTTGTGTCCTGTTTGGGTTTCCCCCTTGCCCAGGGCATCCCAATTCTAGCGGGTCAACTTGACCCATTCTGGGTTTCTCCAAGGATATCTCAACTC
>NW_015336739.1:0-216 GCF_001447785.1 Gekko japonicus
CACACGGACTCAGCTTCGAGGGAACACTGGCGGCCGGTCTCCGCGGCGCCCCGTCCGGAACAAAGCCGCGCCGGGCGCACCTGCTCGCAGCCATCAGGCGGGCTCGGAGGCGCAGCGCCCCATTGTCCGGCCGAGCCAGCCAGCGCGCACAAAGGAACGGGGTCCCGGTCCCCCCCAGCCGCCCTGCCTACCTTCCCCAAGGCCGCGGACGGCGCC
>NW_015336740.1:0-216 GCF_001447785.1 Gekko japonicus
CACAAATATCCAGGAGTTTCCCAACCTGGGGTGGCAGCTTATTTATTAGGTTTATAGCCCACTCCATCCCAGTAAATTATAGCCTTTTAAATGATAGCACAGCTCAAGTTTTTTTAATCTATTAGGATCAGTGTCTGAAAGATCCATGTCTTTTTATTCTGAACTTGTACTTTGAGATTCATAGACTTCAGAAAAGAAAAGATACGTACAAATTTC
>NW_015336741.1:0-216 GCF_001447785.1 Gekko japonicus
GGCGTCTCTTATGTCCTTATGTTCTTAAGCTGCAGTGCCTACCTATAAATGAATCCATGACTGTTACAGAGAGCCCCCTGAAGAGTAATTGTCCATGTGAAATTAACTGAAGTGTGATATCGAGTCACAGCCAACTCATGGCAACTTCATGAAGTTCCACCTCATGGAGTGGTTAAGGGAAGAGAATAGCAGAAGTGGTTTGCCATTGTCTTCCTT
>NW_015336742.1:0-216 GCF_001447785.1 Gekko japonicus
TCACACGAGCATAACTGTCGGAGTGAGTCCGCTGTCCTGTCGTTGATACGAATAGGGTAAACCTCTGACTTGTTCACGTTTATTCGCAACCCTGAAACTTCGCCAAACCTTCGCAACATAGAGAGGATAGAGTGGATCGATCTGGATGGGTTGGAGACATATAGTGTCAGGTCATCGGCATACAGACTTGTTTTATGTTCAAGCCCATTGATGGTT
>NW_015336743.1:0-216 GCF_001447785.1 Gekko japonicus
TCACCAGTTGCTTTATATCCAGGTTCAGACTCAACTGGGGAAGAGAGACTATAAAAACTGGATTTAAGGAGAATGAGTTGCCAAGGAGAAATGATAGGCTAAGAGAGGGCTAGTCATTCATTTCCCACCAGTCCCTCCTCTGTTGCAAAGGACCCTTGTCCTAGACCAGCATCAGAGGTAGAGCTGTGGACAATTTACTAATCAAGACAGCACCTT
>NW_015336744.1:0-216 GCF_001447785.1 Gekko japonicus
CCACACTACGTCTTCCCATGGATTCAGACAGTTGCAAACACTGGCCCAGATGCAAGGAGCAGAGTTATCAACACACCACACAAACAGTAGATGGAAGTACTCGTGTATTTCTATTGTGTCAGAGATGTGACTTCAGGGTTGGCCCATTTCACCCTTCCCAAATCCCTGCAAAGGAGGAGATTCCTATATTCCAGAGCTTTGCCTAAAATGGTGACC
>NW_015336745.1:0-216 GCF_001447785.1 Gekko japonicus
AGGTTGTAAAAAGAAAGCCATTACAGAACCCTACAAATGAATTTACAACTAAGGTGGCATGATTTGAGATGCTACATGCCAAAATGGAATATGCGCCATATTTTACCACATAAACTGATAATATGAAAGCCAAAAAGCTAATAGTTATTGTAAATGAAATCTAGTGCCAAGGATAGTGGTCCTGTATTTGTAAGCGAAATGGATGTGGTCTATAGG
>NW_015336746.1:0-216 GCF_001447785.1 Gekko japonicus
CTTGCTAACTAGACCCAGATGTCTCTGAGTTGCTAATTGCACACTCCGCCTTCTTTCCAGCATTTCACGGCGGAACCTCCTCTGTCTACGCTCCAGCGGTTCTGGATGGTAGTGCGCTACCTGGTTCTGAGCCGTGGGCCTGAAGAGCTGGGAAGCTACCGTCAGACTGTGAATCGCTCCTCGGCAGGGTTGCAGTAGCTTTCTACAGCAGGTCGT
>NW_015336747.1:0-216 GCF_001447785.1 Gekko japonicus
TCACGTGGCAGAAACCGGGGCGCACGCTCGCCAAGGGCTGCGGCCCATCCTTCCTTCTCTCAGGTGTGCCCTCCTGAGACACAACTGTTTGGAAACCTGGGCGTGTCTTCATTCACATGTGATACCAAAGCGTGTAACGGGGGAGGGGAGCCAGGGCTGCAGATAGGCGGGGGCGGTGCCCCCTCCCGAATCTGCAATGCCCCCACCCTGGGAGGA
>NW_015336748.1:0-216 GCF_001447785.1 Gekko japonicus
AAGCTGAAGGGAGACACGACCCAGGCCGTCGTGCCAACACATGGGAGACATTTCCTAGGACATCCTGCCCTCTGCCACTTTTGCAGAGAAGGAGCTGCATGTGCCCCCTGGAGCCCAAGGGACCAGGAGTCCGACTGCATCGGGAAGGTGAATGAACTTAACGGCGGCAGAAGCAGACTTCACCCTCTGGCTCAGTACATACGTCAGTCTTTCAAG
>NW_015336749.1:0-216 GCF_001447785.1 Gekko japonicus
CTAAGGGCCTGATCCGGCCTGTGAGTCGCATGTTTGACACCTCTGCTCCTAACAGTTGTTGAAGGAGGTTCAAGAAATATTTTAAAAAATAGGTAACAAGAGACAGAATCCATAAGGTCTTCTTTATCACATATCCGTCAGCATCACAATCATTAGCCAATACCAAATAAAAAAGGCCTAATGCTGGTGCCAACCTATCAGTTTGAAAGCAAGAAA
>NW_015336750.1:0-216 GCF_001447785.1 Gekko japonicus
CAGGACTTTCAAGCAGCCTCATTCCCCGCCGCCTTAAGCCAACCGGACCTTCGAAGGCGGGAGAGGGTGCGCTCCCTGGCCGGCCGTTGGTCAGAAAACAATAAATGAGGGTGCAGAAGCATGAGCAGACAAAACAGGGGGTGGTGCGGCAAAGCAACCCGGCGCGCAGACTCCCTCATCCTCCCTGCAGTGCCTGAGCGGACTTGGATGCCCTGC
>NW_015336751.1:0-216 GCF_001447785.1 Gekko japonicus
TGCAGGACGGAGGCTGGCGGGAAGGGTGAAAATCTGCGGGGCGTGGATGCGGGGGGGGAAGCTCCCGGAGGCTGGGCAGCCTATGGGTCCCACGAGCGGGGTGTGTGTGTCAGGCTGGCCCCTTCTCTGCTCCGGGAGGGTTGCGGGTTCTGAATCCGGCCCCTCGAACTGGGGATGGACTTATAGCAAAGGAGCAGGAGGGGATCGGATTTCCCC
>NW_015336752.1:0-216 GCF_001447785.1 Gekko japonicus
CTTGGAAAGGTGTAACTTTGCTTAGGATTGTACTAATGGTCTGAGATAAGAAGTGAAGATAGAGACCTGTTACTGGAGGTGACCACAAAGAGGATGTATGCACCATAAGCATTAGTTCTGTGGAAACACTGCATTGCACATAAGGCTGGCAAAGTTTGCCTTAAATAATTTTTCTTAGATAGGCAATGGGGTGGGTGCTTTTTCTAGTTCAGTAGC
>NW_015336753.1:0-216 GCF_001447785.1 Gekko japonicus
TACAAATAGAAATCCAGGTCTTTTTCCTACGGCACAAGTGAAACTTACAAGACTTTTGTGAAGGATCTCCTCCACAGCTGCCTTCCAACTGTCAAGGATTGGAAACTGAGCTTCTGCTAGGAGCTCCGCAGAGAATATCCCCCCCCACACACACACCTTTTTGGGTCTGGCTGAGGAACATCCAGCTAACCTCCACCTCTAGCCTTCCACTAGGGC
>NW_015336754.1:0-216 GCF_001447785.1 Gekko japonicus
GATTGTCAGCCACTCTGAGACTCCTTCTAATAATGCGGAGCAGGGTATAAAAACCGACTCCGATGCCTCCTCTCAGAGATAACGACAGATCCTCATGGCAAGGATTCTCCTCTTCCCTGTCACCAATACTGAGAATGCAGAGGCAGGCAAAGGAACAGCATCCAATGGTAGTTGTAGGACTGTATTTCCCTGCATTGGGAAATACCTGGAGATTTT
>NW_015336755.1:0-216 GCF_001447785.1 Gekko japonicus
TAATAAAGATGATGAGCTTCGTGATGTTTTAATTTCTTGTTTTTTTCCCCAGGACGCCATTAAAAGAAGATGATGACGTCAAGATGAGACGAACATCTCGAGTAACCGTCCGTTTCGAAGAATTTCTTTGTCAAACAGGTCTCCTATCAAAGAGTGAACACAGCTTATAGCAAGGAACACCCTGACTCCATTCTCTCAAATTTGACAATAAACAAT
>NW_015336756.1:0-216 GCF_001447785.1 Gekko japonicus
TTTTTCTACGAAACGACCCCTGAGTATGTGCCACCCACAGTCTTCCTGCTACACAGTGCTACTGTTTGGTGCAAGTAGAGCAATACAACTATTTTTCTGCTGCAGTATTTGCGAGAATGGAACATTGGATTTTTGAAGGTAACACTTACGCCAGTCGAAGCTGTACTTGTAAGGGAAAATATGTGCATTACCCTATGGACCCACAATGGCAACCAC
>NW_015336757.1:0-216 GCF_001447785.1 Gekko japonicus
TGCTTGGTCAGGAGACTCCTGAGGGGGGGGGGAGTATTCCAGAGAGTCTGTCAGAATCAAAGAACAGATTAAAGGGGGAAAAGGTTATATTCTATGCCCACGCATGTATGCTAATGGGGAAGTCTGTGTACAGAAAGTAAAAATAAAAGGAAAGTTTCTCGCCACTAAGCACTTACAAGACTTCTCCTTCGGAGACAGATCGCCTTTCCCGCAGCA
>NW_015336758.1:0-216 GCF_001447785.1 Gekko japonicus
AAGACTTCCAAGTAGCAGTAACTGGGGCTAATTTTTGAATTCTGAATCGTTATTACTACTGAACGGAGTGCATTCATTTCTGGTTTTGGTTAGATGCAATGCAATCCTATGTAGAGTTAATTCAGTCCAAGCCCATTCAGTGGGCTTAGACTAGACTAACTCACATAGGATAGCGCTGTAAACCCGATAATTCAACAACTCTTTATTCTGTTTGCG
>NW_015336759.1:0-216 GCF_001447785.1 Gekko japonicus
CATGTGCTATGGAGACTCCAGAATATAAATGGCAGGAAACAGGGAAAATACTTAACACTGTTTATCTTCACTTTCCCCCTTCACAATTTATGTTTCCCATCCTTTCACTCATGACCTTGGCCAGCTTCCTGGAACAAAAGAGCAAAAGAGACACGCAGCAAGAATTCTGCTCTTCTCGCATCCAAGAACGCTGTTCCCAGATCTCACCACCCTTAC
>NW_015336760.1:0-216 GCF_001447785.1 Gekko japonicus
AGCTCCTCTTGGGCAACCTCTGCTGATCTTCACACCAAACCAGCAGTATGCAAAATGAAAGCATCACAGTGCAAGCCTTCCTCACACTCAGGGTTAAGAGCAGCATGGTAAAAAAAATACTGTCGCTCATACTCTGCCTTGTCACATCAGCAACAGCAATGCAAGTGCCTACTCCATGACCTTTGCTACCCCCTTGCAAATCAAATCACCTTCGTA
>NW_015336761.1:0-216 GCF_001447785.1 Gekko japonicus
CAATCAATCATGATTGAGTCACGGATCTGCAGAATAAAACATGTTAGTAACACGGAGGGAAGGAAACACAGTCTTGACACCAACGTCTGCTTGGCCAGTCTCAGGTTTGTAGAGGCCAGGCGGCAACGGAACACATGCAGGTGCCTGACACTAAATCTGGCCCTTGATCCATCGAGGTCAGTAATGTCTGCGGCTCTCCAGGGTCTCAGGCAGAGG
>NW_015336762.1:0-216 GCF_001447785.1 Gekko japonicus
TGCTGGGGAGGACAGGAAGGATGACTCTGTTGCAGTCTTCTTGTTTGTGGACTTCCTGGAGGCAGCAGTGCTATTTTTTTTTACCTGCATGGAGGTTTTATGCTGAAGGCACATTCCAAGCTTGAACCCGCCGTCTTCCCTCTGAGGTGGTACAGTCCATTCTACCATGTCCAGCGGTGTATCACCTCATTCTCCTGCCTGTCTGAACCAGGCCTG
>NW_015336763.1:0-216 GCF_001447785.1 Gekko japonicus
CTGATTCCTAATAGGCGTTACAGCGCAGCAGGCAGAAGCACGGGTTTTGGCACGTCAAAATATAGGGGGAGGGACAAGAAGGCAACACTGCAGCCTCACAGCATTTTCAAATGACTTTAAAATGGTGGCCTCCTCGCAGCTGCCACAGGGGTACAGTCAGGTCTACTTTGGCTCTGGTCAGGGGGGGGGCATCATACATGGTTCCAGGGCTTTTTT
>NW_015336764.1:0-216 GCF_001447785.1 Gekko japonicus
AAGGCGGCTATACTCACAATATGGGCCATGATGCTCAGCTTGTGCAAAGAAGGCTGTCGGTTGAACAGGACGATGTCCCCGTCTATGAGATGCCGCTCGACGATGTCGCCGTACTTCAGCTCTTGCGCCATCTTTTCTCGGTTTCCATACTTCAGAAACCTACAGCGAGGAGACAACAGATAGCGGGGTGCGGATCTCAGGGGCAACGCTCCCTCT
>NW_015336765.1:0-216 GCF_001447785.1 Gekko japonicus
ACTTACAAGGATACCAAGACTCTGCAGGGATGAGGGATCAACTAAGGTCATCTGCCATATAATCTGATGGATCCAAATGGTTTTCAGATGGCATTAGATTTTCCTGCAGATATGGTTGGTGCTTCTGTCAATTCCCTAGTTGACCTCTGAAATGAGGAAATGACTCAGGCAGTTGACACAATCACTCCCTAGATGCACTTTCTTAGGTTTAAGAGT
>NW_015336766.1:0-216 GCF_001447785.1 Gekko japonicus
TTCATCCTGTGCTGGTAATATTTAGTAATACAAAATGTATAATATGGTATCACCTCACTAGTCACTACTGTTATTCCCACTGTCTTGCAGGCAGATTGGTGGTCTTACAAACAGGCTAAGGAGCCAGAACAGAGTCAGCAGCTATTTAGTAAGATGGGACCTTGTTGATTTCTCAGGTCAACTGATTTTGCATGGTTCAATAGTTGCACTTCCTGA
>NW_015336767.1:0-216 GCF_001447785.1 Gekko japonicus
GGACAAAATGGAGGAGAGGAGAATGATGCTAAGCTGCTTTGGAGGAAAAGGAGGGACCTAAATGAAATGAATAAACAAACAGTATTAACGTTCCAGGTCCTCAAGGAAAGCTAGTCCCTGCCAGAATAAAATTTTTCATACCAGACGTTGTAAAAATTGAATGCCCTGGGCTGGATGGCCCGGGCTGGCTCGGTCTCATCAGATCTCAGAAGCTAA
>NW_015336768.1:0-216 GCF_001447785.1 Gekko japonicus
CAGAAATTACTGAAGAGAGTGACAGCCTCCTCCTGTAGGCTCACAAGTCCTTTGTGCAGAAGGTGGTGCGGTGGTGCGGCCGGCCTGAGGACCCACTTTTGTGACAGCTGTACTTTTCAGTGGGCATTTTCTATATCTGAGCAGACTGCTTCTGCCCTCTTGGACACACTGTTGAGTACCTGCAAAAGCCAAATGGGACGAGATGCAGGAGATCTC
>NW_015336769.1:0-216 GCF_001447785.1 Gekko japonicus
GGAAATTGGCTTCACAGGATGCATACCTTTTGCTGCACAAGACCCAGGACTAAATCCTCCCTGCCAGTCCATTAAAGGACCACAGAATCATTGTAGTCCAATGAACATTTTAAAAAGATGAAGAACAGCAGCCAGGCAACCTTCCCTTGTACCTTGATCCAGTTGCCCTTCAGAGATATTGGGGGGTCTCGCAGCCAGTGTTCCCTCTAAGCTGAG
>NW_015336770.1:0-216 GCF_001447785.1 Gekko japonicus
AAGGCAGCTTACAGGTAATAATTTAAAAAATTACAAATTAAAACCGAATAAAGTAATAACCCCAAATACACCCCACCTAAAAGATGCCTTCTGTTCATAGCCTGTCAAACGCTTGGCAAACAAACAAGGTTTATAGCACCTCATGAAGATCTAAAGAAAATAAGGGTTTACATATTTTTCATCTTATAAGCGGCATGCATACATGAAAATTAACTT
>NW_015336771.1:0-216 GCF_001447785.1 Gekko japonicus
GGGGGGGCTAGCTTTCTCTGCAAAGCAGCGAAACCTCTTAAGGAGGAAGACTCTCCCTTTTGTGGCCTGGCAGAGTATGAATTGCAACATGCGCGTCCAGTAGGATGGAGCAGCTAGCCACAGTTCCTGCTGCAGGGCAGTAGTATGCGGAGGCACAAAGACCCAACAGGGTGCAGTGTGTGGGGGGCCAGAAGAATAAATACACCTGTTTGCTAA
>NW_015336772.1:0-216 GCF_001447785.1 Gekko japonicus
CCTGTGTAGGAGAGAAAGGAGGAGAAGAATACGTCTTTTCTAGAATGGAGCCTGCTACCGGCTGATTTGGGCTGACGGGGAAAAAAACCCCACACTTTTTTCTTTAATTTAAAGGAGTAGGATAAATTATTTTAAAACAAAATTAAAAGCTGCGCCCTGACCGAGCAGCCGCTGTCTCAGTCTGCACGGCTCTCCAAGCGTTTGCATCGCTTAAAC
>NW_015336773.1:0-216 GCF_001447785.1 Gekko japonicus
GTTTAGATTTTCTCCCCTCTCTTTTTTGGAGGGAACCTTCAAATGAAGCCAGAGTTGACACAAAATTCCATAACATGATGATGAGCATGTGATTCAATTGACCATGAACAGGGTCAAGATTTTGTGTGACTGGTTCGTATCGTTCAAACAAACAATCACACATGTTTTACCATTAATACATAATCAATCTCTCCTCAGCAAAGAACATACAATTTG
>NW_015336774.1:0-216 GCF_001447785.1 Gekko japonicus
TACTGCCAGATCATTTAACTGGAGGTGCCGGGGATCGAACCCCAGGATCTTCTGCATGCTAAGCAGAGGGCCTGTGGCTGAGCCACAGCCCTTTGCGCCTAGGAGTAAAAATGACTGCCTTTGCAATGTACTTCTTGTCTTCTGGGATCGATGAAAAGATGCTGGCGGTCTTGGAGCCTAGAAGCTGCCGTGCGGATACATCTCCAGGATCACTGT
>NW_015336775.1:0-216 GCF_001447785.1 Gekko japonicus
GTGCGCTATGGAGGTGGTCTCCTTTCATGTCTTCTTAAGAAGGGAACATTGGGCTTGTTTCAAACTGACAGAATACTCATTTAACTGGTATCTTTAATTGTTTATAGGTAGCACAAAACAGCATTAAGCAGCATTATTTTATAATTTCTCTATATTATTTACATACTCCTTTCAAATTTTCCCTTGCTGTATTTTTTACTTTGTTCACTCTTTTGT
>NW_015336776.1:0-216 GCF_001447785.1 Gekko japonicus
CCCCCCAGTGGAATACTCAGAACAGGCATTTCCCTTTCCTGGTTTTTACGTCAGGAAAATAAAAGCTGAATGGCAAAGGCGTATGTCTAACAAACCTTTTCCAGGTTTTATGAAGAGATTGTACCCCACTACCTCACTTGCTTCCAGTCTATTGCAGGTGCCAACTGTAGATGCTCCAGTGATGGCACTACAGTCTTCCAGTCTAGTCTCTGAGGA
>NW_015336777.1:0-216 GCF_001447785.1 Gekko japonicus
ACACAACAGAGAATGCCGGATGGGGAGGAGCTGTCACAAGGGTCAGAGAGTACGGAAAATGTCAGTCTGAGGGGAAACTTGATTTTACACAAAAGATGGCGCACAGAGGAGAAGCCTCACAAACACTCAGAGTGCGGAAAGCTATTCAGGCGGAATGTACACCTTGTTACACATAAAAGAGGACACCGTGGTGAAAAACCATATGAATGCTCGGAG
>NW_015336778.1:0-216 GCF_001447785.1 Gekko japonicus
GCAAGAAGGTAGCTGGAGTGTAGTGAAAATGAAACAAAATGAAAGAACATCTATGAACAGAAAAGAACATTCTTCTCTTCAGGAAGCAGGAGTGGAGGATAACAAGTGAAGCTGCATATTTGAATTATAGCATTGCAATTGCTGCTTAAAGACAAAAAATGATAATACAGGGCATACATTCATATACATAATTCTGTTTTTGCATGGCAACATTCC
>NW_015336779.1:0-217 GCF_001447785.1 Gekko japonicus
ATTTAGTGTGTGTGACTGCAGCCATAGTCAGGGGTTTCTCCATTTAATGCTAGCCGAAGGACTACAGATAATGTAAATAAATAAAGTAGGAAACCTTTTTCACATGCAAGGCTTTGTGTGCAATGCACATCCAATATACATTTCCAAAAACCTTGCCATCGACTTTAAGGATTCAGTTGATTGAGTTTTACGTGTTGTTGTTCAGTCGCACAGTCGA
>NW_015336780.1:0-216 GCF_001447785.1 Gekko japonicus
GAAAACATGGCGGCCATGTTTTCTACCCTCGGTCGCTCTTGCTCCGGGGCAAAAACGGCACACCCACACACTTGCCAGGTGCAAGGGGTGGCTGAATCAAGCCCCCTGCTACCCCCTCCCTCTGGGAGGTTGGGCGGTGCCCCCGAAGAACCAGGAAACCACCGAAAGGAGCAAAAAGGGGAGCGGGCGATTTGGGAGTCCCGACGAGCACCCGCT
>NW_015336781.1:0-216 GCF_001447785.1 Gekko japonicus
TATACTTTCCCCCCAGCTTATTTATGGATCATTTTCCCCGGAGCAAGAGAACAAATTGCTACTTTCTTCCGTGTATCAGATGGTCCCCAATGAAGCCATTCAATATATGGGATTTATCCAGTTATTACACCACTTCAGATGGATATGGATTGCACTTTTTGCTGTCAGTGATGACAGTGGGGACAGGTTCTTGCAACTCGTGGTACCAATGCTTTC
>NW_015336782.1:0-216 GCF_001447785.1 Gekko japonicus
ACATCCCACCAGGCCCTCCTGTCTTCTGTTGGCTTAATATTCACGATATAGAGTTGCCCAAATAAAACTTTGATAGTAACACATTGAGACTGTCTGCCTTCTATTGCATATATATTAAACCATAGATAATTTCTTTTACATTATTTTTCTCTGTGAATCAGGGCTGCGATGTCCTTTCAGGGTGGTTTTGCTGTGTATGGTTGTTTACCCCTTCCC
>NW_015336783.1:0-216 GCF_001447785.1 Gekko japonicus
AGGGCAATACTCCGGTTCTAAATGTTTTCCCCTCTTATGGGATTCTTGAAATGAGACTAGTGATAAAATATTGTGAATGATAACTTCTCCCTGCAGAAGTAACTACAAAACTATTAGTGGCTGTTCAGCTGGGCAAGAGATGTGGGGAACACAGTTGCTAGTTAAAAAGATGAAAGAGGCTTCATTATTGTTGTTCTGTCGCACAGTCGAGTCCGA
>NW_015336784.1:0-216 GCF_001447785.1 Gekko japonicus
TGCTTGGCAATGAAATCACCCACACAGTGTAGTTAAGGAGCTGATCCTCTAGTTGCTAAATCTCTGGGTGACACTCTGAATCTTTCCACAGTGCACGGCGTGGTTTCATTTTTTCCTGCAGTGCAGTGTGGCGAGACGTAAAGTGCCATCAGGCTATTTTGACCATTCCACAACAGCAAGATTGCTTGGCCCGGACCTGGATAGCCCAGGCAAGCC
>NW_015336785.1:0-216 GCF_001447785.1 Gekko japonicus
CCTAATCCTATTGTATTGTTTACTGAATCTCCCATCCTGTTGCCTGTAGTGACTCACTCTGTGTAATCCACCTCAAGTCAAGTGAAAAAGGAGGAGAATAAATACTGTAAATAAAATAAAACAAGTTGAAGGCAGCAGGAAGATGACCCAGCATGAAGATGGATTGGCTCAATCCAGGAAGCACCGCCCCTGAGTTTGCAAGACCTGAGCAAGGCT
>NW_015336786.1:0-216 GCF_001447785.1 Gekko japonicus
TGTACCTCTTTCTCCCTAACCTAGTGCTAACTATCACATTATTAGCATGGTGTGGGATCTGACTGTGTGAAAGCAGCCCATCTACTTTCAGGGGTAGCATATGAACTGGTGTCAGTGCAGGACAGCTTGATTTGTCTTGATTACAGCTCAGGGCCTAGCGTGTAGAAAAACCTATTGTCTGAGCCTGTTCCTTGCTCACACCCAACCCTGCTTATT
>NW_015336787.1:0-216 GCF_001447785.1 Gekko japonicus
AAAGGGTTTGTGGTAAACCAGGTGAAGGAGTAGATGCTAGCCTTAAAACCATAGGCTTTTGATTGAAGGAATAACTGTGCGCAGAGTTTTCCTTTAACCAACAGCGGGAGGAGTAAGAGCCATTTTAGCTCTGTGCTCATCCCTTCTCTTGGAAGCTTCAGCCTCTTCCATCCTCACACATGGCGCCTGTGTGGTGGTGGGGGAGTGCTGGAACTA
>NW_015336788.1:0-216 GCF_001447785.1 Gekko japonicus
CAAAGAAATGCGGTAAATTATAGCTCCTGACGGAATCTGCTGATCTGATAATTGTAGGGGGCTGGCGAACAGGTTAATCTCCAGTGACAAAAAAGAAATCCTTTGGCCGCCCTCGTCAACCTGCCCTTGGGGAGCTAACAGAATAAAAAGGCACACGTGCCAGTTAAGGAATTTAAAATGCATTCTATGGAATCCTTTCAGAACTGTGCTTTTGAG
>NW_015336789.1:0-216 GCF_001447785.1 Gekko japonicus
CTTTCTAGCTCCTTATCTTCTTTACCTTCTGGGGTCCTGTTCTAGTCTTCATCCTGCTTCACAGAATATCTCCTGATTCTCCTGAAGCATGGTGAATTCTCAGCAGACTGACAATTTTCTCTTGATTCTCAGCAGACTGACAATTTTCTCTCCTGCCCCAGAATCTGACTTGCAAGTTTTCTGACAGCTTTGTTTCCTTGAGAAGTACAAATGTTT
>NW_015336790.1:0-216 GCF_001447785.1 Gekko japonicus
AGATAATAAGTTGGCTTCATTATATGTTTTCATTAAATGCTTTAAATTGGTATCATTCATGAATGTAATGGATTGCTTTCCAGCTGTTAAACGTTCCTGTCACAAAAGAGACTTCCCACATTTCTTTTATATATTAGGAAGCATCATCGAAACTTAATGTCATGAATAGGGATGAGCATGGACTAAGAAAATGGAGGTCCATGGAGGTTTGTGGTT
>NW_015336791.1:0-217 GCF_001447785.1 Gekko japonicus
CCTGCTTAGAATTGCTTTCATGGTCCCTCGAAACCATATCCAGACTCTCTTTCTTATGTAGGAAAATCCTATACTGTGGTTGAAGATTGATCAAGGTGAGTAGTTGTGTTAGTCTGAAGCAATAGAACAAAGTTAGAGTCCAATGGCACCTTTAAGACCAATAAAGTTTTATTCAAGGTGTGAACTTCTGTGTGCATGCACACTTCATCAGATGATG
>NW_015336792.1:0-216 GCF_001447785.1 Gekko japonicus
TTCCTTTCCCTTCCAAAACAAAGCAAAAAAACATGCCTTATACGAAGCCAAGCCATTACTCCATCTCACTCACCACTTTTCAGTTTATAGCTAATGGACCTAATGGATTGTGGAACGTACCTGCTAGGTCACAAGCCCCTCTCAAATCACCAGTTTTTCTTGCTTTTTGGAAGGATGGCAATAATGTAGAAGGAGGAGGAGAAGGTTGGATTTATA
>NW_015336793.1:0-216 GCF_001447785.1 Gekko japonicus
AGGTAACATTTCTTATTTCTGTGAATCAAAGATACAACACAATACTTTAAGTGTATATGGTATCTAGAATCTAAAACCTTAGTTAGAATACCTCTACTGTGTCCTCTATTGACTTGACATATGGGTTGATTACAAATTATTTACCACCACATGGCAACTTATTTATCATGGTGTACATTTAACTGGCGTGGGAGGGCCTGGCGTGATGTGGTCCAT
>NW_015336794.1:0-216 GCF_001447785.1 Gekko japonicus
GCAAGGCCCTGCGGCAGAATGGAAGACTTTTGGCATGGAGCTTGGCCCCTCTGGAGAGCCATGAGATGTTTATGACCCTCTCTCACACGCACATTCACACAGAGACACATATGGATCAACCCCCTCCCCCAGTTCTAAAATGGCAAAGCTGAGGCTGAAGCAACTGAAGCGAGAAAGGAGAAAAGACTGGGATTTCAGGTAAAGATCTGGTCAGAG
>NW_015336795.1:0-216 GCF_001447785.1 Gekko japonicus
CACAGATATTACCTAAGGCAGGCCTTCACAATTTGTGACTCACCAAGTGAACAATGGCAGCTCATTAGCTAAGTGGACTGCCAGGTGTTTGACAACACCCACCACTGCTTCCCCAACACACAGTTGTGTAGCTCCAAGGCAGCAAAAACAAGATATGTGCAGCATGGCTAGGGTCTGGTCGACCACAGTTAAAATCCCTGCTGTGCCATGGAAGCT
>NW_015336796.1:0-216 GCF_001447785.1 Gekko japonicus
GTAGGAAAGTCACTCTGTGATGAACGGGTAGGTAATCCAATTGATTCACCACGTGAAGTGCAGAATCAACAAGATGCAGCGTGTCCTGTAACAAAAACCTCAGGAGCTTCTCCTCAACCGTCAATGGTTTATTATGCCATTCAGTGGGTTTACTTAGATTAATACGATCCGATTGTTCTGATCGAATGTTAAAATCTCCTAATATAACAAGCTGTC
>NW_015336797.1:0-216 GCF_001447785.1 Gekko japonicus
TAGGTTAGTCTGAGAGAGTGACTGGCCCGAGGTCAACCGTGGCAGAATGGTAATTCAGACCTAGGCTTTCAAGATTATGGTCTGATGCACTAACCCAGGGATCCACAACCGTTTTGAGTCTTTGGGCTCCTTTGGACTTCTGACACAGCACGGTGGGTGCAGCCCACAAAATGGCTGCCAGAAGACAGCTGCTGCAGAAGGCAGAGCCAACCACAA
>NW_015336798.1:0-216 GCF_001447785.1 Gekko japonicus
CAAAAGCTTTCAGGAAGTCAAGGTAAACATCTATTGGGTGCCCCTTGTTCAGAGCCAGAGTAATATTGAAATGAGGGCTAAAGAGAATTGGGGTGGGGATGGGATGTTTTAAAAACACAAATCCTAAAATGCCAAATCCACAACGGAAAATCGATGTCTCAAAATTCATTGTTTTAGAACTACTTTCTATTCCATTTCACGGTTCAAGGAACATGT
>NW_015336799.1:0-216 GCF_001447785.1 Gekko japonicus
CTGGACTCAAATCCAGCTGTTCTACCACACAACAACTTGGCTCTCCTCCGAATGAGAGATGGCGCTTTCCCTAGTTGGGCGTGGGTTTGATGAGACGCCATTTTCAGCAGCCAGTAAATGTAGTGAGAAGAATGAGGACTAAATGCTTTTACGAACAAGCGGGATTAGTGGTTTTTACCGGCACCTGAAAACAGGCCGCTCGAAGGCTACTTTCAG
>NW_015336800.1:0-216 GCF_001447785.1 Gekko japonicus
GCTCTGCCTGCCCCTCTATCGGGCAGTCTTCTCATTTCTACCAGCCCACCTGCCCTCCCTTCTATAGTGTGGGTTTTTACTGGTCGCCAATTTTGGGGCCAGGTAGGGATTTTTTTTTGCCCTCTCTAAGATTGGCCTGGAGAGGGCGTATTTTTTGCCTACCACACACCGTACACTGTGGCTAGGTAATTGGCTAGGGATGGTGCCATTAATTAG
>NW_015336801.1:0-216 GCF_001447785.1 Gekko japonicus
GCTGGCATCCCACTCCCTAGCTACATGTGTGAGATAGACTAAGTACGCAAAACTTGAGCTAGTGGTCCTGACTGAATTGCAGCACAGCGGCTCTTCCCTTCCTGTCGGACGATGCAACCATTTGCATCCCTGCCCTTCCCCCCACACGTTTTGAATGCCGCTCTCTTGGTTTTAATTCTGCTTTCCTTCTCAACATCCTGACAAAATCCGCAATTT
>NW_015336802.1:0-216 GCF_001447785.1 Gekko japonicus
GGGGTTTGTAAAACTTAGCATTCAGCAGTCACAAGCAGTGTTTTTCTTTTTTTGCAGCTGTGTCGGTGATCTGTGCTTGTCTTCTGATTTATCATAACTTCTTCCAGATTACAGTAGCCACCACCCAACATAGCAACAGGATGAACTGCGATAAGGACAAGGGTGTAGCGATGAGGCATCAGCAAACTACTACCCATTAAGGCAGAATCCTCTTTT
>NW_015336803.1:0-216 GCF_001447785.1 Gekko japonicus
AATCCAATCTCTTCTCCTCTTCTTCTCTACCTTCTTGTGCAGCACTTGTTTTTTAGTCTGCCTTTCTCACAGAGATTTAAAGAATGACTACAGACTGGGAGAGGCCACAGAATACCTCACATGGGTGGTAGTTTCTGTGCATACACCACCAGAAATAGGGGGAAGGGAGACTGGATCATGGGCATGGATCCAAACTATTGCATAGCTGGGGCCCTC
>NW_015336804.1:0-216 GCF_001447785.1 Gekko japonicus
AAATGCAAAGGAGCATTCAAAGATGGAGAAAAGTAGGGTATAAAGTTACCATTTTGGTATACAGAGCCAATGTTGTGTAGTGGTTACAGACTAAGTGAAGTAAATACAGAAATAAATAATATGAACCCCTGCAGTTCAGTTTCTTTACAACTAAGAAATCCAGAGGTGTTACTCTTTTGTAGCAAAGCAAAAGTCCAGTGGCACTTTAAAGACTAA
>NW_015336805.1:0-216 GCF_001447785.1 Gekko japonicus
GTCATTTCCCGGATAGAATTCAACCCCCAGCCACTATTGGTCCTGGTAGGGGAAAAAAACAACAGGAACATAGATTGTATGTGTCTTTTCCCCTAACAGCAGGGGGGAGGGAACAGAGAGAAAGGGTTAAATCCTCTCTAACCCGTTACCAGGTTTTTGATCCAAGCTGGGGAGGCTGTGGCCAAACTACGTGGCAACTTGGGCATCTCTGTGATC
>NW_015336806.1:0-216 GCF_001447785.1 Gekko japonicus
TTAGTTCTTTAATTGTTCAAATGTGCTCGTGTTCACCACCTCGTGAGCCCTGATTGGGTGGAAAGGCAGCACAAATACAGTTTAAGTCAATAAACAACATAATCGCTATGCAGGCCATGCATTTGCAAGTCACCTTTCAGTCCTCGTCACAAAGGGAGACCTCGGAGAGACCCTTAACCGCCGCCGATTCCATGCTGCTCTGATCTATGCCGTGTC
>NW_015336807.1:0-216 GCF_001447785.1 Gekko japonicus
AAGTTGTCTTTGCTTTTTATACATTTCACCCGCCCTCGCCATACCATCTGTGCGTATTAATTTTATACGGATTTTTTTTTAACTTCCCCATAAAGAAGCTCCTTTATCTTTGTAAAACTAACAGAGGAAATCGTTTACAAGCTGAGTACGGAGCAGCAACATCAAATGGGACCTCAGACAGCTTCAGGACAGGTGGCTCAGAGCAAGGGGGCAAGA
>NW_015336808.1:0-216 GCF_001447785.1 Gekko japonicus
TGAACCACAAGGAGCACGTTTACTGATGGCAAGCACTCAATGGTCAACACCTCCCTCACCAGCACCAACTTCTGGCTCTCAGCCATCAAGCCACGTTCACTCCCCGGGGGCTCCCCAGACCTCCGAATAGAAAGGGGGGGGAAGTGTTGTGTCACTCAAGTTCACCCGCTCATTCCTGGAGCGCTGCCTTTGCCTGCGCAGTACAATGCTCCCTCC
>NW_015336809.1:0-216 GCF_001447785.1 Gekko japonicus
CTCTCCAGGGTGGGGGGGGATGACCGCCTTGCGATCGTCCGGGTGAATTTCCCCATTAGAGGGCGAACGAAAACCTTGCGCTTTTCCCCGCCTGAAGGAGAGGGGCTGGGAGTCGCCCTGGTGGCGGGAGCGCGAATGTGCCCGCCTGGAAACTCTTGACAGGACCTTGTGCCAAAGTCTTGTGATCGCCAGTAATATGACTCCCTCAACACGGGG
>NW_015336810.1:0-216 GCF_001447785.1 Gekko japonicus
GATGTTTGGATATATGACTCTTTCTATGTAATAATGTTTATATGATAATTAACTGCAGCAAAGTGGCCATATTTCACAAATCTTAGAGCCAAAATATAGGATAAAGATTAGCAGGGCTTCATGGTGATTCTCTCCCAAGTACAAACCCAGAAAAAGGAGGACATCTGCCATCTCTCACCAACCACCTCCCCCCCCCAAAAAAAAAACCCCTAAGTT
>NW_015336811.1:0-216 GCF_001447785.1 Gekko japonicus
CTACTCATCTTTATCAAGGACACAGCTGGGCCAAATTAGGGGAGCTTCTCAATGTGCCAAGCCTCCAGTGTGACTAGAAGGTGATTTCTGTCTCCCCACTGGCCATTCAGTACATAATCAAGGTATCCTAGAGCAGCTTGGGGATATCCCTGATCCATTCCACTAGGATAGCTGACTTGCCCTTTTTTCCTGAGCCCGCTTGCGGGGAGGGCGGGC
>NW_015336812.1:0-216 GCF_001447785.1 Gekko japonicus
AGAGACTTCTTGGGGAGGGGGGAAGTGGGGAGGCAGGAAGGTGCATCTGCAATTGATCCCCCCCCCCCAATTTTCTTCCTTTCTAATTCTGAACGTGCTTCTTTTCATCACTGGACCACCCCAAAACTCGCATGAGTGGAAAGAGACCTGCAATAAAACGGGATGGGGGGGGGGAATGAACGGGCGGGGGCAGGACCAATGTTCCCTCTAAGCTGT
>NW_015336813.1:0-216 GCF_001447785.1 Gekko japonicus
GCCAATACCCCGGGCTATACCCAGTTGGCTACCCACCGCATAGTCACCCAACCTGGGAAAGTCGCGAGGGCTCGGTGGCGTCCCCTACCCCGAAAGCAGTGGGACATCATTGGGCAAGAGGTCCAAGACATGCTTCGCATGGGGGTTATCGAGCCGTCGCAGAGCGCGTGGCGGAGTCCCGTGGTGTTAGTGCCAAAGCCGGACGGGACAGTCCGG
>NW_015336814.1:0-216 GCF_001447785.1 Gekko japonicus
GGATGGGCAGGATATAAATGCGAAAAAAAATAAAAAAAAATAAACAAAATACCAGATTGTCACCACAACCATACCGATGTGATGACGTCACTTAGGGAGTGGCCATGGCTCGGTGACAGAGCCACCGTTCGGCATGAAGAAGGTCCCAGGTTTAATTCCCGACATCTCCAGTGCAAAGGATGAGGTAGAAGATGATGTGGAAGACCTCTGCCTGAG
>NW_015336815.1:0-216 GCF_001447785.1 Gekko japonicus
AATCCAATCTCTTCTTCTCTTCTTAGTGGAAATGGTGGTAGGGTAGATAAATCAAAGGCTTCAAAGAAGAGGTGGAATTTGGACTGGTAATTGAAAGAAGAGAGAGAGGTGAACTGGACAGGGGTTTTGTGAATAACGGAGGAAGCAAGGAACTGGAGAGGCACAAAATAATAAAACGGTGAAGGCAGGAGATAAAGAAATGATGAAATGATTGGG
>NW_015336816.1:0-216 GCF_001447785.1 Gekko japonicus
ATTTTACTGACCATTTTCCACCCCTGTATTCAGCATCATTACCCAGCTTGGTAGACCTTTCCATTAGTTTGAATGGTAAACACATCCTAAGTGGTAACTTCCTCTCTCACTACTGATGTCCTCGAGAACTGTATCACTCATTTAAGGGAGACTTCTCTCCCCAAATTTTAGGCAAATACAAGGAAGCTTCTCCCATTTACATCCAACAAAAGGAAT
>NW_015336817.1:0-216 GCF_001447785.1 Gekko japonicus
GCGACTTCAGAATTAGATATATAGATATAGATGTGCTTGTGAGGCGTGCCCAGCTACTTGCCTCCTGCCAGAGGCCTAAAGGACCTGGTCTGGCAGTGAAAGGCCGTGTTCAGCATGGCTGGGTAGGATGATAACAAGCCACCCCAGTAATCCGGGGGCAACTGAGGCCACTATTGTGGCCATCACCCAAGCTAGAGAGGGTTTCCTGGCCTGAGG
>NW_015336818.1:0-216 GCF_001447785.1 Gekko japonicus
GGTCCGCTTCCTCCAAATCCTCTCCTATACAGTATATTTCCTAAGACCTTACGTTCTGAAACCATGGATTGCGTTCTTGTGCACAATGATGCACACAATGATATCTGTGTGCCTTTGCTCACTCAACAGATGGTTGTGGATGTGTTTCCCTTCCAAGTTAAAAAAAATCTTGCAAAAACTGTCCTAGATACTTACTGGCTGAGGACAGACTGGCAG
>NW_015336819.1:0-216 GCF_001447785.1 Gekko japonicus
TGGATTCTTTGCAGACTCAGATTCCTTGGCTGTCAGATCTATTTCTCACTGGGAAGAGTCTGTTGGCAGCATACAGAAGAGACGGAATGGTAAGTGGAATGCTTACAGGATCCACTGTGCCCAGCTTTAGGAAAAATATAGATGGGAGAAAAAGGCTGGAAAGGCTGTGTACAGTTTAGAAGTTGGACATGATCTTTTGGTTCTTAGCACCAAAGG
>NW_015336820.1:0-216 GCF_001447785.1 Gekko japonicus
GGTGCATCAGCTTCGGCCAAGGAGGGAGATCCCGTCCGACTCAACTGCTCTTTTACGGGAACCCAGTACATTGCGCACTGGTACAAGCAATACCCCAGGGGCCAGCTTCAGTTTATGGCCTTATTGTCTGCATCAGGCTCTAAACTGGGTGACTCTTTCATGATGAGCCTGGACACCAAGACCAAAAGCACCTCCTTGTATCTGAACAGCACCCGG
>NW_015336821.1:0-216 GCF_001447785.1 Gekko japonicus
CTTTACTCGAAATCGGGCCAGCAATGAATAACGTCCAACAATGAATGGTAATGTGAAAAGGGCCCTTGTGTGTGAGGATTGCTGTGGTGTGGTAGGTAGAGTGATGGACTAGGACCTGGAATGACTGGGTTTCAATGGCAACACGAGGCCATAGTAAATGATCAAGGTCTCCCATAACATTTTCTAGGCTGAAACTTGCCATGGGAAGCTCAGAGT
>NW_015336822.1:0-216 GCF_001447785.1 Gekko japonicus
TCCTAAAAACTCAGACTGACCCTGCCCATTGCTTTCATATTAACTCACTTTGATTTCACAAAATAAAAATAAAATTCCTAGCTATGCTGTTCCCTCCTGGTCAGTTGGCAGTTTTAGCCAGCCATGTCTGCCTATGCATGTGATAGAGAAGTGAACAAAAAAAGACTTCATTTTGTGTGCCTTAACACTTAACTAGGAGCTGCGGTGGCTCAAGTG
>NW_015336823.1:0-216 GCF_001447785.1 Gekko japonicus
AGTCCCAGGAAGTCCCAGCCCTTGGACCAAGAGTCCTCTCAGAGCAGCTTGAGTTCCTGAGTCCATTCTCCTTGTCACTTCAGTGGCAGACGTTATTGCATGGGTTGAGGGCCACTATTTCCCTTTCCCTATGGACTGCACTGAGCACTCAACGCAATGTAGAAAGGGTGATGTAGGCCCCGGTCAGACAGAGAATTTGCTGCACGAAAGGCACGA
>NW_015336824.1:0-216 GCF_001447785.1 Gekko japonicus
ATATTTTATGCCTTTTTAAAGCACTTTAATTGTTCTCTAAGTAAAGAAACACCACTACGTTGAAAGGAGAGAAAGAGAAATCCGCAGAGATTGGGACCTGCGTCCATGTCCCATGTGCGTTCAGTCTCATTAACAGCATCCCCTTTCCCATCCCATGGTTATGCAATACTAAACCCATTCAAACCCTGCTCACATTCTACCTTGGTTACAGCTTTT
>NW_015336825.1:0-216 GCF_001447785.1 Gekko japonicus
AGGTCGCCATGACTTCTAGGTGCACACACCGACACACACACACAGTTAACTACATGCAGATAGCTAACTGTCAAGGCAAAAATTCAGACTTTCCCACCCCTAACATATTGCTTTTCTGTATTAAGAGAATTTGACTGCTCCTCTCTGTACAAACAAAATTCTCCCCCACACACACTGCGGCAGGATAGGTCTGCTCCGGCCTGCAGGCCCTGTTCC
>NW_015336826.1:0-216 GCF_001447785.1 Gekko japonicus
CCTATAATAAAGGAAAGTTTTTTTGAACACACCCCGCTCTGCTGTGTCAACCTTAGGGCAGGAAACGAGTCCCTTGATTCCGATTTGCAAGCAAAACGGAGCATCACATGATGTCAGAAGTGGTCGTGTTACTTCTTTGGGTCTCCAGGACTGTGCAAAAAGATTCCAGATTATACCCTTTATTCATTAATGGAGCATTTCAAACCTCCATCAGAT
>NW_015336827.1:0-216 GCF_001447785.1 Gekko japonicus
TCATCCTCATCTTGACAAGCCTCTCCGACAGTAAGAATCTGAACCTGGCTCCCTACTTCCTGTACATCGTCCTGAAAAGCAGCTGGACCATCAATTCCTATCAAGCAGCAAGAGTAAAGAATTGTGTTAGCGTCGACCAATATGGGAAGCTTTCTTCAACCACATCTATGAAGTCACACCTCTTAACCATGAACATACACATAAAGCTGCCTTATA
>NW_015336828.1:0-216 GCF_001447785.1 Gekko japonicus
CTGGAGGAGATGAAAAGGGGCCCAGGACCCGACCCTCTCTGCGTTCCTTTTGGATCCTCTCGTCCCTGACCCCCTGCTCCATTCCTACCACAGACCTGAGGTTCTTTGCCATGAATGCAGCCCTCACGCCTGTGTAAGGCATCCTAACGCCATTGGTGAACCCATCCAACAAGTATAAACTCTCTACAGAATTAGAAGAAGAAGAAGAAGAAGAAG
>NW_015336829.1:0-216 GCF_001447785.1 Gekko japonicus
AATGTGCCATATAAGTACTAATTTTTACTCCTCCTTTAGAATAGCTCTATAGTTCATTTGAGAATTTCTTGTTTTTAATAACTCTTCCTCCAAAACCTCAGAATGTTACCAGAGGGGAACACTGTGGGTTGTATCCTGTGAACCACCAGCAGAAAGTAATGACAGTTCAGGATCTTCCCTTTGTTGGGATCACTCCCAGGGTCTGGAATGCATCAG
>NW_015336830.1:0-216 GCF_001447785.1 Gekko japonicus
AGGGATTGGAATGTCCATCAAGTTCTAAAAAATATGTATATGTAAACGCTCCCATTCTAAGTTTCTCCTGTATACCACACAGATTCAAGCAATAAAATGCAAATTAAATAGGAATAAAATATTAAAGTTCTTACCTGGATAAATTCCAGCACAATAACACATTTGTTACTAGGTGTAAGTTCTAATATTGGCAAATTTGGTATTGTGTTTTATGAT
>NW_015336831.1:0-216 GCF_001447785.1 Gekko japonicus
TCCTGACCCTCTTAAACCTGTGCATGTCAAAATTGCCTGCCATGAACTTCGCTTCCTGAGCCATAAAGTGGCCAAAATTCCTCACATACTTTCGTTTGTGAGCTGGTTCTTGCCCAGCCATAGGGCTGTCCCTACACATTTTGCATATGCTTTTTTAGGGAGATCTAGAAGAACGTAAATAAAGACAAAAAATAAGCTACTATGAAAAAGAGATTT
>NW_015336832.1:0-216 GCF_001447785.1 Gekko japonicus
TTAAAGGGAAAATTCCCTTTAAATGGGTTTGGGACCAAACAAATCACGAACCGTGACGAATCTCCATTTTCCTGGTTCGAGCCCATCCCTACATCTCTATTCCAGGGCTGGCGTCAGGATACCCAGGGGTAGGGCAGCAGCCAGGGCCCAGGGCTTTGTGGTCACAATCACTTATTTGCTAGGGCTCCACCATGCTCCCAGCTATACTCACTGCCC
>NW_015336833.1:0-216 GCF_001447785.1 Gekko japonicus
CAATGCACATAATGCTCACCAAAAAACTTGAATCCCAAGAGAATCACTTCAGGTTTCAGTGCACAGTGAAAAGCACGGCTCAGGTGCCTATTCTTGTCTATAGTGAAGTTTAAGCAGCATACAAGCAGTGTCATTTAAAGATCTGGTTTAAAATTGAATTTTGCCTCTTTTCTGCCTAAACATTACAAGGTATGTGTTAAGTATGACACTTAACTC
>NW_015336834.1:0-216 GCF_001447785.1 Gekko japonicus
TGCTCTGTAGTTTGACCCGTAGGGCCTCTACCCTAACCTATACACCTGACAAGACAGGTCCTAAGTGGATTCTGAAAGCAGTAATTCCAGATGAGGCTTGAGGTAAGCCAGAAAAAAAACCCTAACTTCCTAAAATGAAATAAGACTATACAATAAAGAGACTTGAAACTATATACAACACACAGAATTTGCTGGGCTCACAGAGTAATAAGGTTT
>NW_015336835.1:0-216 GCF_001447785.1 Gekko japonicus
CCTCTCGGAGAAGGAAAAATCCCAAAAAGTGTCAATGAGGAAATCCGCAATTGCATTTAGCTCCCTGAAAAATTATTCTTGTGGAAATCCGCAATTGCATTTAGCTCCCCAAAAAATTATTCTTGTGGAAATCTGCACCCACGGCGCACATAGCGCTGCAGCACTACGGTGTCTGCGCATGAAGGCTTACTTTTCTCTCATCTAGTCTTAAGAGAC
>NW_015336836.1:0-216 GCF_001447785.1 Gekko japonicus
TTATTTCACCAGTTTTGCTGCTCCACATGGAGTATCGGTGCATGCTGTGTCGCCGTGGGGAACATGGGAAAATAAGTGTAAACAAGAGAAGAAACGTCATGCATAGCTGACCCCCTCTGTCTCACACTTTAACCCCTGTAGCGCACTGGCTTGTATTCGCTTTCACGATTCGACCGATGCCACTATTTTGAATTTCTATTCTCTGAACTTTCGGAC
>NW_015336837.1:0-216 GCF_001447785.1 Gekko japonicus
CAACTCACAGGTTGGGAAACCCTGCTCTAGATCAACTGAGCCCCGGTAACAGTGATGAATACCTCTCCCAAAGCAATTAAAGATTTTCAAACACGATACAGAATTTCAACACTCTTGACTAGTTTGTCTTTCTATCTCTTAGTCTGCCTTATTATCCGTTTATCTACTGAATGGTCCTGAATCCCCGAGGTGGCTTTTGTTTTGCTTACACTAGGG
>NW_015336838.1:0-216 GCF_001447785.1 Gekko japonicus
GGAGCAAAACATGCGCAGAACAGGAAAAAGGCCCCAAAGAAGTAAGAATTTACCAACAAGTAAAATGACAATGCAGAAAACTCCAATACTAGTGAGAGGCATAGGTGGTTTGCCATTGCCTCCGGCTGCAGAGTCTTCCCTGGTGGTCTCCTATCCAAGCACCGACCCTACTTAAACCCTGCTTAGCGTCTGATTAGATCAGGCTATACCATGCCA
>NW_015336839.1:0-216 GCF_001447785.1 Gekko japonicus
CTCTTCCACGGAGCCACGGCCCCTCCCCTCAAAGTCACCTTCAAGCCAAGGAGGGGAGGAGAGATCTCCCTGAGATCAGCCCTAGCCCCACCAAAGTTGGCGCGGGCCCTTCCTAGGAGAGTCCCAGAGGTTTCAAAAGTCAGATTTGCTAAGATCCCGTTGACCTCGTGTCTTTCAAGCTTATTGCTGATTGTTGTTGTTCAGTCACACAGTCGA
>NW_015336840.1:0-216 GCF_001447785.1 Gekko japonicus
CCGGCCCTGGAAGTGGCAAGAGGGAGTTGTTGAGATGGGCGAGGAGAGCCGTGGATCCCTGCTGCATGGCGGGGGGCAGGGAGGGGAGGGTCTGTGCTTCCAACCATCCTGGGAAGGGATCCATCTCCCTGGAAAGGAACCAGTCCCCACTCGCAGGGCGGCTCTGAGGCAGAGCGGGAGGTTAACCGCTAAAATGGACTGGGGGTCCGTGTGGAA
>NW_015336841.1:0-216 GCF_001447785.1 Gekko japonicus
CTTAAGTGGGTGCTCCACTCATGGAAAAAGAACACGGGGAGAGAGGCAATCCAGGTGGTCTTTGGCTGCAGCAATGCAGTCTGCTCTAAGTGGGGCTGCCCTTTAAGGACAACCTGGAAACGAGACTTTTGGTTGAGAAAACGGCCGACTGTCTTCTGACCGAAACTTGATGCTGTTAGCGTACTATGCTGGTTCCGCGATCTTTACCTTAGCTGC
>NW_015336842.1:0-216 GCF_001447785.1 Gekko japonicus
GCGTCTTAACCTCTGAGCCACAGCAGCCCCCCATGAATTTAGCAGTCAGATAGTTTTGTATGGGAGTAGGCAGGCCTTAAGGTCTGTTAGTCCCAAACCACGCAGGTCTCCAAAGGTCAGTAACTGGGACCAGAAACAAATCGGGAGCCAGTGTAGACGGGCCAAAAACGAGAGTGAGATGGTCCTGGCAACCCACTCCAGTCAACATCCTGGCTG
>NW_015336843.1:0-216 GCF_001447785.1 Gekko japonicus
GATCCAGCAGGGCTCTTCTGAGGTTCTAAATCAGGGAAGGAGACATTCCAGGGACCTAGAACGCACAGCAGATTTCCTGTGCCCAGTGTTGGAACAGTTGACAAAGATCAACCCGAGTTTGGTTCCCAGGGAATGCACTTTGAACTGTCACAACCCATTTCCCTTGCCTTAATACTTAACGTGTGTAATGTGTGTAAAGTGCCATCAAGTCGCAGC
>NW_015336844.1:0-216 GCF_001447785.1 Gekko japonicus
TAACCCAGAGCTTGCAACCCTACTATGCAGTCTGGAGGTCAGTTATAGTTGTGGAAGATCTCTGGGTATGACTTGGAAGTTGGCGACCCTGTCTGATACGCAGAAAGGGAAAAGCTGGTGACGTTAAAGGCCCAGGAGGGCAGTCAAAAGGACGACAGGCTACGGAGGCACCAGTCCAGCTGCAGGAGTCAGGGCTGTGCGGCAGCAAGGAGGGCT
>NW_015336845.1:0-216 GCF_001447785.1 Gekko japonicus
GGCACATGGATACAGAAGATTTAAAAAATGAAATGGACCCATTCAGCATGTTATTGTTATTACTGCTGCTGCTGTTATGCTCTACAAAGGTTCCTTAAACATTTTCAGAATGTTTTTTATTGTGCAAAATAAAATAGAGGCACTTTAGAGAGGAACAGAATTTATTCCCATATAAACTGCTCTGAGACAGAGGTCCCTCCAGCAACTCCATCAGGT
>NW_015336846.1:0-216 GCF_001447785.1 Gekko japonicus
CCTCCTGGTTCCCAGCTGGGGCTGAGGTCTGGGGCTCCAGGTCCCTCAGGCCTCAGATGCAGAGGTTAAGGGGGCTGTGCTCACCTGGGTCCATTGGGGTTGCTCGCTGTTTGTCATTCTGGGACATGAGCAGCCCCAACCACACCCTCCTTGGCCTCAGGCTGAGAGGGCTTAAACAGGTCCTCACAGCCTACATCAGGGGTGGCCAAACTTGCT
>NW_015336847.1:0-216 GCF_001447785.1 Gekko japonicus
TAAATCAATGGGTATCAAAATGCTGGGATTTAGCAGTTGCAGATAAAGTAGCAGACCGCATTCTTTCAGCCTACAACAATACAGTGGATAATAAGTTTATGCTGAGATGGTATTCCTTTTTTAATTATGTTACAAAGACCCCGAACAACCTATATCGGTTGCCAGAGGCATATCTGGACTTTGCTTTTTATTAATGACTGAGGCTAAAGTGCATAT
>NW_015336848.1:0-216 GCF_001447785.1 Gekko japonicus
CATACTTTCTCAGTGATAGCCACCGAAGCTCTGACCCCTCACAAGTTTCCTTGGTCACAGGAGACCTGCCACAGGCACTGGCAGGGGGTGGGGAAGCGCCACAATGGCCAATGTCAGTAAGACACATGGCTGTTTAGATTCCAGCTCTTTAAAATAGTGTCTAAACCAGGGATGTCGAACTCATTTCTTAGGAGGGCCAGATCTGACATAAATGAG
>NW_015336849.1:0-216 GCF_001447785.1 Gekko japonicus
GCCCGCCCAGGGCTGTGGCAGCTCCCCCTGTCACCCAGCCTTCCTTCCCCGCCCAGCTTTATGCTCGCACAATGGAGTGAGGAAGTGCAGGTGACCACCAACTACTTCTCTGCTGCCGAATCTCCTTCCCTCCGACCCTGTTCTGCCCTATTCCCCTGCAAACTCCTCCGTTGTGGCTGTTGGGCCCTGCAGCCACCTGGCTCATTGGGCTGGCCT
>NW_015336850.1:0-216 GCF_001447785.1 Gekko japonicus
TACATTTTCCCTTTCCCTCTAAATGAAATACTTTCAAATGAAGGAACGCCCATCTCTTTAGACTTCAAAAAACAGCAGCTGGGGGAAGCAATTCGAACCAGGAGTCCAGAGAGAGAAGCTAACTGACCCTCTTGCTCCTTGTCGCTACTATTTGCCTTGCATGAAAGAGTGCCCTCCTGGAGGATAGAAAGAAGAAGTTTATCCCCTTCCCCATAC
>NW_015336851.1:0-216 GCF_001447785.1 Gekko japonicus
CACTGGCGCCCTGGGAGTGGAGACTGGCTCGTAAGAGAGGCGTACCAAGGGGCCTCAGCCCAACAGGGTTCAGCGTCACCCAGGGCATCCCTCTGTCAGCAGGGCATGGCTTCAGACCCAGCTGAGTCTCAGGAGACGTCTACTCCGCTTTGTCCTCTCTCTCTCTCCCATCCCAAGCAGTCAGCACGCTCCCTCGCCAGTCCATGCAACTCCTCC
>NW_015336852.1:0-216 GCF_001447785.1 Gekko japonicus
ATAGAATCATTCCCTGTTCTTGGAACTTGCAGTGCATTAAAAGCACTAGGATCAGCCATTTCTGGATTGTTGTTAAACAAAGCAGGTGAAGTTATATTATCCCGTGCTCTCTCAGAGCAGGAAGTCGTAGGGAATAATAAAGTAACACAAAGATGTTGAAGACACTTAATAAGCAGCATGGGGTGGCAGTAGCACAAGCTTATTCTAGTTCATCTG
>NW_015336853.1:0-216 GCF_001447785.1 Gekko japonicus
CTGGATGGCACGGGAGGAGGGGGAAGGGCGTGGCACCTCTCGGTGCAGCTTTCTGTACGAGCAAAGAGAAACAAGGCTAGCCCTGATGTGGGTTGTGCTTGGAGCCAGGGAAAGGTTGCCGACAGCCACTCGCAGAGGCCCTGGAGTGGTAACCCCCACTAATAGGAAGGGAAGCATTCGCAGTTATGAAGAACAGACTTGGCCCAATCTGCTTCT
>NW_015336854.1:0-216 GCF_001447785.1 Gekko japonicus
CAAGTGGATGATGCCAAACATGCTAAAACTGAAACAAAGCAAAGGTGATGCCAGCTGGGAAACCATGTGGTCTTTAGAGTTTAGACCCATTAAATTTGAGGTCATCAGCCACTATTTCCCCTTCATTTCCCCCTTGCTACTGGAGGACTATTTTCAAATTGTCACTGGCTATTGTGCTATAGTGTTCTCAATATATCTAATTCTTAACATGGCCCC
>NW_015336855.1:0-216 GCF_001447785.1 Gekko japonicus
TTGGAGCCAAAGATTATTGGTATTCCTGGTTTGCCATGTTCAAAATTCTGGTATGGTACCTGGATCCAGGACTTGGGGGGGCGGGCAGTTCCTGACATTTTTCTGCTCCATTATTTCCTATGGTTAAATATTGGGGGCTGGTGGCTGGGGGGTGTTTTTCAAGTTGATGATACCAAAATTTCAGGGAAGTTGCTGGTGCCTGTCCTTTAAATAACC
>NW_015336856.1:0-216 GCF_001447785.1 Gekko japonicus
TCAGGATAGTATACATGGCTCTCCCTTCCGCCACTTTATCCTCACAGCCCTATGAGGTGAGTTAAGCTGAGACAGCAACTGGCCCAAGGTCATTCATGGTAGGTAGGCGGGGTGAATTGGCTGTTACAGGCACTGGGACACCTCCCACTATCCTAGATGGCCTTCCCATACCCACCGGCCCAGTGGCAGAAGGCCTGCACCCGGCCTGCCTTGAGG
>NW_015336857.1:0-216 GCF_001447785.1 Gekko japonicus
TCCTTTGTTAGTGCGATCTAACACACACACCCGTACTTGCGGACTCCTGGCTAACAACACTGCATGTATTAAACCATGTGGGAAATCTCAGTATTTCTCTACCCTCAAAGCAAGCACACTGATCGTGTACATCATTCAGAGGTACTTCCACTGATCTGAATAAAACACACATCCAGGTGAGCAAGGGTTGCAGCTTGCAATTCTAAACACCCTTTT
>NW_015336858.1:0-216 GCF_001447785.1 Gekko japonicus
CTGATCTTGATGGAGCAATGGGTTCTGACTCCGCATAAGGCATCTCCACGTCACAGCTACCCTGAAGTGGAGCTACTGAACTAGCGGACTCTGGAAACTAGTAGACCAATATATTGTAAGAGCCTGTAGTGAATCAAAAACTTTCTACACAAATCCCATTGTTTGCACACCGCAACCCCTGTGCAAACTGTATACATCCATGTAGATTATGACACA
>NW_015336859.1:0-216 GCF_001447785.1 Gekko japonicus
AGGCAGCTCTAGTGCGAAATCAGCCGTAATGTCTCCATATAAAAATGGAACCAAAGAACACCCATTCCCCAAAGCAAGGAGCCAGTCCGCAGCCATTTGGTGGCTCCCCGCATACCAATCATTTTACAGTGGCATCCCTTATACTTTCTCAAACGCCCAAAGGTATCATTCTCTGGGGCCAGGGCCTGGGGAGGATTGCACCTGACCTGGAAATGG
>NW_015336860.1:0-216 GCF_001447785.1 Gekko japonicus
CCCCATAAAACTGATTTTGGTGAAGTTATTTTTGCATAAATAAACCAGCATTATATGTGTATTACATGTAAAAATAGCATACATTGTACTTATACATACTGTACAAATTATATATTAAAACATACAAAAATCCACATAAACAAATCTACATAACCAATAGCAAAAACAAAAGAAACGAAACAACTGACAGAAATATCAATTAATATAAACACAAAA
>NW_015336861.1:0-216 GCF_001447785.1 Gekko japonicus
CCCTTACTATCTCCAGCCGCCATTACAGAGCACTCAGCGGATGCTCTCTGGGAGGCAGACAACTGGACACAGGACAGCATTCTTGGGTCTTGACTCTTCCATTTCTTTTCTCAAAGCAACCTTGTATAGAAAGCCTACGCTGAGGCTCCACTGACACACTACAAAGTCTTCGTGTTGCTGAGGAACAACACAAGGGCTTTGCATGACACGAGCACT
>NW_015336862.1:0-216 GCF_001447785.1 Gekko japonicus
CATCACTTCCAGGTCACATAGGCACATTGTGTTTAATTTCCACATTCTTCCCTGGGTTTTTTTTGGGGCCGGCCTGCTGGCGGAGAGTTGGGGCCCAAAATCAGGGGACCTCCGCTCCCGCCGGAGGGTTTTACCATCCCTAGTGTGAGCACATTCATTCCTGCAATGACTACCCGGAGGTTCTTCATTCCACTGGTAGCCCATACATGAGGAGCA
>NW_015336863.1:0-216 GCF_001447785.1 Gekko japonicus
TATAAATCCAGTCTTTTCTCTTCTCTTCTCTTCTTTGACGCCACACCCACAAGTCTCCATGCTTAAAAATTGCTTTTTTATTTTTAAAAATTTGCTCCCCCCCATTTAATTTGTGCAGTGCCGTACCACATGATACCCATGAAAGGGCTGACATAGTTTCACTGACCTTGCCTCCATTATGCCTCCCAACAGCAGCACACAGAAATTCTACCCATG
>NW_015336864.1:0-216 GCF_001447785.1 Gekko japonicus
GCCAACCCTGCTTAGCTCCCAAGCTCTGAAGAGCACAGGCAAGCCTGTCATTAACAGCCCCAGTCGTCAGCAGAATGTAGCATTGCAGGCCCTGCTCATCTTGACCACGAAATGCCTGATCTAACAGCAGTATCTTTTCCCAAATACCTGTGCTTGTTATCTGCCAGGCCACTAGGCCTTGGCTGCAAATCTGCTGGCTCGCATGTCCTGCTGCAG
>NW_015336865.1:0-216 GCF_001447785.1 Gekko japonicus
GGAGCAGGACGACCACAACAGCATCCTCTTGCCTGTGTCCTCCAGCAACAGATTTCAAGAGGCATCCCTGCCTTTGGCGCTGGAGTGGATATCCATCGTGACTAGAAGCCACTTATAGCCCTGTCCTCCATCAGTCCGTCCATTCCCCTTCTAAAGCCTCCCAGGTTGGGGCGGCAGCTACAGGGAGTGGCTTCTGAAAGGAAGCCCAAATAGACT
>NW_015336866.1:0-216 GCF_001447785.1 Gekko japonicus
GTGATTCACAATTTCAGAGTAATAAAATACTGCACAAAAGCAGTCTTCTTCACCAATACATATAACTCCATTGAGATTCATTTTGCTCCATGTTTTACTGATATGTGCATGTGTTCCTACATGTCAGTAAAACATCAAATAACAAAAACCATGGTGCAGCTCTATGTATCAAGGTTTATTTTGGGTAGTATTTTTCAGTGCATGCATGTGTACCTG
>NW_015336867.1:0-216 GCF_001447785.1 Gekko japonicus
TTAATTTATTTTTCACTACTTCCCCTGGTAGAATAATGTCAAGGGCTAGTTTGAATCTGATGTGATTGGTTTAGGTAGAGTTGTTTTGTGTACCAGCTGTAGAGCCAGACTTTCTTCTGATTTTGGGGACTGAGAATGCAGTAGTCAGTTTCTTAAATTACAAAGAACTTTTCAAAAGTTGCCCCAAATGCATGAGTCTTGAGTTCATACAGTACC
>NW_015336868.1:0-216 GCF_001447785.1 Gekko japonicus
CCCTGCCTACTCTGGTTGGGGAATGAACTTCCCCCCCAGCACCTCCTGTAAACCTCAACTTTTTTAAAAAATGTGCCTTTTAAACTGTTTTAATGAAAAGAGTTTGTCCTCTCTACACCCATTTCTTTTAAAAGCAAAAACTTGATTCTAAACAGCATCCTTCACCCAAATATATATTTTCTTTCTTGCTCAGAACTGCTCTAGTTTGAGAACAAC
>NW_015336869.1:0-216 GCF_001447785.1 Gekko japonicus
TTTGGAGCTAAATACGACTCACTGTTGAGGTGCGCGGTAGTCTCTGGGGGAAGCAGATTAACGTTTTGGTTTTTTTTTTTGCTTTGAACATCAGCGTTGCGTTTGAGCAGCAGAACAGCTAGACGTGTGTGGACGTTCTGGGTTCAAATCCCACTGCGGCCGTAAACAATCTCTCCAGTACATTTCGATCCTGTGTTTTCTCCAAGGTGCTGAGGA
>NW_015336870.1:0-216 GCF_001447785.1 Gekko japonicus
GCCAGGAGGGACCTGGCAACCCTAGCTCAGAGTTATTGTCAGAAATGTCTACCCACCACCAACAGCCCTCTCTTAAATTATTGCCATCACAGAAAACCAGAAAGAACCATAGAGATTTAGCAAAGCCATCATTCACTTATGTTAGGTTCCCAGTGCTCTTATGGTCCAACTCAATGATCTTGTTTTCTACCACAACAACCCTCTGGCAATTTGTCA
>NW_015336871.1:0-216 GCF_001447785.1 Gekko japonicus
TAGAGTCCACACACTTAACCATTACACCATGAACGCAGAGGAAGTCTTTGGATGCGGAGAGAGACCATTAAGAAAAGATTAATACTTTCCACCTACAACATTTTATGACATAGTCAAAAGCCCAATAGCACCTTAAAGACTAACAAACTTTATTGCAGAATAAGCTTTCGAGAAACATGGCTCCCTTCATTGTGCTACAATAAAGTTTGTTAGTCT
>NW_015336872.1:0-216 GCF_001447785.1 Gekko japonicus
TCTTTAATGTGGAGAGCATGAAAAACAGCAAATTAAAGTACCGCTTTGAACAATGTCACATAGAGTTCACAGGGAAAGATACTGCATGCTTTAAAATGAAATTTTCCTGTGTGGTTCAACTAGACACATTGTTCAGACAAATGAAGTTGTTCTTGAAGTTTCATTATCACATTGCTCTCCATATGGCTCAATGTAAGAGGTTTCATATAACTGCAG
>NW_015336873.1:0-216 GCF_001447785.1 Gekko japonicus
CATTTATATGTATAGCCTCTAAATATACTAATATCTAAAGAAGATAAAATAAAGATAAGTGATTTTGGATTGGTAACAACATGTGTAGATGATCCATCAGTACAACGGACAGAAAACACAGGGACAAAAAGCTATATGGCCCCTGAGCAGGTAATTTTTCAAAAATTGATTTGTGTACATACATTGATACATTTCTCCTGGGGAAAGCTATTTATT
>NW_015336874.1:0-216 GCF_001447785.1 Gekko japonicus
TACAATCCGCCCCACCACCCTTCAGGGTACATTTAGAGGGTCCTTCTGCTTCTTCCCCAAGCCTTTGAAAGCAACTAAAGAAGAGATATAGAATGGAAGGGGCATTGACATCTTGCCATTCCACACCCTCTCTGGGAATATCCCAGCATTTTTCACTGAGTAGGTCGCACCCTACAAAGTTTCTGCAGGCAGAAACAGATTTTCTCCCATCTTTTC
>NW_015336875.1:0-216 GCF_001447785.1 Gekko japonicus
AAAAAATGGAATCTAATAATTCCTTTAATGAAAATAGACATTTATGCTAAAAACAGTGCACTCTCTCTAAATTAATTGGGGGGGGGGAGCCCTCATATGCCAGATAAGAAGCATAACTGTATTCCCTGGGAAACTGTTCCAATATAAAACTATATCAATTTCAAAACAGGAAAAACTGCACAACAGAAAAACAAACATCCTACCTATTAGTTTTTT
>NW_015336876.1:0-216 GCF_001447785.1 Gekko japonicus
CAGAGATGAAGCACAGAAGGAATGCAGCAATAATTGGTGCACAGAAAAGGGAAGCCTCCGGCCTCCTGCACTATCAAGGCAGCACAGCTGACATTGGGACCTCTCTGCAGGGGAGAATTGCTCCACCATCCTCCGATGCTCAGAATCGATGTTACAAATGTCCACTGGGGGCGCTCCGCTCCCCAGTCTCTTCTCAGCATCACACACGGCTCCCCG
>NW_015336877.1:0-216 GCF_001447785.1 Gekko japonicus
TTCACTACCCGAAGGAATCTCAGAGCGCCAGGCATGCCCCGTCCCCTGCGGCCTCATCCCTCTGCTTCCAGGACCTGCAGGACGGGGGCCAGCCGGCCCCTCGGACCACGGAGCCCCTCGAGGGCGGCCTCCAGTGGCCCCCTCCCCTCCCCGCAGAAGGCCCTGCTGGACCGGCTGGAGAGGCCAGCCCCCAGGTGGGGCCCGGGGATCCCTCAG
>NW_015336878.1:0-216 GCF_001447785.1 Gekko japonicus
ATAGATGCATGAATTTGTCCCTTTCCATCTCCAGGTGGTTAAACAAAGCCATCCCAGATCCAGGTATCAAATGCATCCCTGTAGTACCATGTCTGATGACATGGCAATCTCCATGGATATTTTGCTGACGTTTCGCACAGAGCTGAGAAACATGGTCTGCAAGGCCAGAAGGGAGCCACTAGGATGACTTCTCCTGACTGTTCCTTGATCTTCCTG
>NW_015336879.1:0-216 GCF_001447785.1 Gekko japonicus
CATGAGTCACTTAAGGTACCACTCAATCATTTATAGAGTCTTGACCATGTGTCCTCAAAAATGTCTTCTCTCTTGCCTTACAATAACAAAGTTAAGTTGTCCATCTCAACCGTCTCTAAAAGTTTATAAATTATTTCTTCTTTTGATGGCACTTCTTCTTTTCTCCAGTATTTAGCATACAAGATTATAGCAGTAGTTACCACATGTATGATCATA
>NW_015336880.1:0-216 GCF_001447785.1 Gekko japonicus
AACCACTACACCAAACTGGCTCAAAGCACTGCACCACACTTATAGACATGATCTTCTGAGTTCAAGGCAGCTAAGATTTCCCCTCCCCCCCCTTTTAGTCAATGCCGAGTCTGGGTGCCTCAGAGAATGCCTTTTCTGACCAGAACCTCATGGCTTTGATGACTCAGTCCAGACGTGGTCTGAGGTAGTGTCTTAGGTTTATAGACGCATTGTACC
>NW_015336881.1:0-216 GCF_001447785.1 Gekko japonicus
AATAAGCTGATGCAGATTTGGAAGATGCTCCTTGCGGAAGAGGCCTAACCAGCTTGTGCATATCTGCTTGTGTAATCAGCAGATTTCTACATGCTACGGAACAAGGCCGCCCTCTCATCCTACCTTGTGTAAGAGCGACAAAGCCACCAGCGGTTGCTTAGCGTGGCCAGGCAAAGTAAGATGGCAAACAATTGTCTGAAAGTAGATTCAGGTGGG
>NW_015336882.1:0-216 GCF_001447785.1 Gekko japonicus
GTGCCCAGGGGTCCCCATCTCTCCACCACCAGGGCCCCGCCCATGCCCTCCTTTCCGCCCCCACACCTGGATGACCCTCACCTGCCCATGTGTCCCTCTCCCACTTGCAAGCCCTCCATGCTCAGTTGCCTTTCCCATCTGCACACCCTTTTCCCTGACAGCACTGGCCAGTATATGCAGCTGCTGCCATTACCAGCGTTCCCTCTAAGCTGAGTT
>NW_015336883.1:0-216 GCF_001447785.1 Gekko japonicus
CTGGTATAGAGTTCTCCAGGGTCAGGAGGCTGACAAAATCAAGGTAGGTCCAAAGAAGCTACTAGCCACATTGGTTCATGGGATCCCACCACAGTCAAAGGCAGACCACCTCTGAATACTTGTCCAACAAGACAACCTCAGGGAGAGGACTTGGTTTCTGTGTCCTGTTTCTTGGCCATCCAGGACACAGGGTGCCTGCTTGGTAAAACAGAATAC
>NW_015336884.1:0-216 GCF_001447785.1 Gekko japonicus
TAGTGAAGAGGCAACATCACCATTACTTATACGCTGAAAAAGTAGCAAGTATAAATCATATGTATCCAATATTGGAGATTTATTTACAAGGTGCATTCAGGGACAATGCCCTAAAACAAAAGATTGGTTTAGAATACATATTCTTATCCATTTATAAAGATGTCTTCAGTTGTTTTTGCTGTGACCCGGACTGAGATAACAAAATTTTGATACAGG
>NW_015336885.1:0-216 GCF_001447785.1 Gekko japonicus
CTCAGCTTAGAGGGAACACTGCTCGGAGCTATAAAAAGGCTTTGAAAGAAGATGAGACAGATTCATGGAGGACGGGAAGAGGTCCCTCAATGGTTATGAAGCAAGAGCTCTTTATATATTTAAGGCATTTGCGCCTCACCTTTTTCCCTCCTGGGGACCCAAATCGTGCTCTTCCGTTTTATCTTCCCAACAGCCCTGAGAGGTAGGTTAGGCTGA
>NW_015336886.1:0-216 GCF_001447785.1 Gekko japonicus
AAGCCAGAATGCTGACTCGGCCCTCTCGATCAGTCTGTGTGCTTGTTTGTGCCTCGGTGATAACAGGATGCGTTGGATGTTGCCTTGTCGAGGTTGGCAGTTCGTTTTGCCTGTTATCGATGTTCACGTTGGGACTTGTGAACAGCGGGAACAGCGCTCGTTGAGAGGCTGAAGGCAATCCTCTGAACTCCAATCTGCATTGGTATTTCCCACCGT
>NW_015336887.1:0-216 GCF_001447785.1 Gekko japonicus
GGGAAGGAAATCCTCTCTTGAGATCCTCTAGAAGAACTCTCCAGGCTTTCTTTGCATACAAGGCTGTTGTCTGTCTCCACCTTAGTCTCTCTTATAACTCTGGCTTTTTCTGCAGAGAGAGAGAGGGAGATGGGGAGGGAGGGAAGGAGGATAATTCTTATTTAGGGAAGGACAGAAATTCAAACAGGAGTAAAAATTCTCCTGGAAGGCCAGAAA
>NW_015336888.1:0-216 GCF_001447785.1 Gekko japonicus
CTTTTCCACCAAGTCCTGCTGCTCCTTGGGTTTTTGCTCCTTTCTGTGCTGGAGGGAGCTGTGGGTTTCTCTCCTACCCAGGTGGGTCCTTCCATCCAGCCCTCTTGTCCCCTTTATGCTGGGAATTATATCAGCCCTTCCTCCCCGCTCCTCTAACACTGGCTTTTCCCGTATCCATATGGGAATGAAAGAAGAAGAAAAAGAAGAAGAGTTGGA
>NW_015336889.1:0-216 GCF_001447785.1 Gekko japonicus
CTATATCCAGGTCAGGGCCAGGCCGTCCTGTTTCTATGTCTCATTCTCCTTCCTCTCCTACAGGGCCTACGTCTCTCTCTTCATGCGCCACTTGTGTGAGCCAGGAGCTGATGGTGCAGAGACATTTGCAGACGGGGTCCCTCGTGAGGGCCTGTCCCGGCAACACGTCCTCACGCGAATAGGGGTCATGTCTCTCATACGCAAGAAGGTGGGTAC
>NW_015336890.1:0-216 GCF_001447785.1 Gekko japonicus
TCACTTCAATGGATTGGAAATGCATTCGCCCAAGGCATGAGCAAAAGCAAGAAAGGCCCTCTTTTCAAGGATCCTCATTAAGAATGGAGGAACCGGTTTACAGATTTAAGAGCCAGTCTTTGTCGTTCCACCATGCATTCGTATGATCAAGAGTCTGCATTGCTGGATAGTCAGAGGTGAAAAGCTACTAAACCTGCCTTTTATCCCAGACCCAGA
>NW_015336891.1:0-216 GCF_001447785.1 Gekko japonicus
GCAAAACTGTATCTCAAAATCCCCACAGATCCTAAATTTCTGATCACTTGCCCCTCCTCTAAGAACAGTGCTTTTAGGTAACAACAGAGGTGTAATGGTGGTTCATCTCAAAGAACGTTTCATCCTACAATAAAAACTGCATTGGATACAAACAATAAAAGCAGCACTGGATGTGTGTTGGGGCCTCCTCCTCCCATGACCCACCTGCCATTTGTT
>NW_015336892.1:0-216 GCF_001447785.1 Gekko japonicus
TACCCCACTCTTCCTGACTGACAGTTAGGGTCCTGATACTGACAAGGCTCCTTCTCATTAAGGTGGTGAAACGGGATGGCTTGAGCTGTCAGATGACTGAGTTGACTTCTGCATCTTCTGGCCGAGCTGCAACTGAGACTTGTTGCTCGTTCTCTTCTTGAGGTCCTAGAGTTGTGGGTGTATAAGCGACAGGCCACAGCATATAAATTCAGTCAA
>NW_015336893.1:0-216 GCF_001447785.1 Gekko japonicus
CATGCAATTTCTTAGTGATTTCAGCTAACGCGGTCGTTGAGAGTTCTGCAGGCACCACTAGTGTCCAGGCCATGTCAGATATGTTTCGTCCGCACACGCCTTTCTAACCTCAGGATCAGTAACTTTGGTTGCGGTAGTATAGAATTCGAACCGGGAGACGAAGGTGTCCCATTCCTCGGAGCTTGCGTCGAACGGTTCAAACTGGCCCACGGTGGC
>NW_015336894.1:0-216 GCF_001447785.1 Gekko japonicus
GTTATCTGATTATCACTGTTATTTTAGTGGGTTCATTCTCTTGAAGTACTTTTCAACAAAGTTAATGCTTGAAAATATAATGATAATCTTTTGCAGGTTGACTTCAGTTGAGGGCCTTCCAGGAGCTCTGCTCCCATAGCTACAGATTATAGGCTGCTTTGGGCCTCAATCATTTTTTGGAATCTTCACATTTTACATGTCCCTCCTACCCCAGCC
>NW_015336895.1:0-216 GCF_001447785.1 Gekko japonicus
CTTGGGGGGGGGGGTTGTGGAGGAGACACCCAGCCCAGCCGGCAGCATGACCGTCAGGGCTGGGATGGGTTCAGGGAAGGCCTGCGGCACCAGCCATAGAAGCTCACTTGAGAAGGTAGAGGAGGCATGCAGCCTGGCAAGGCAAGGCTATCAGGGCTGGGGTGGGCGTAGGGAGGGGGCTCGCCTCGTGGCCTGGGCAGCGGTGGCAGCTGTGGA
>NW_015336896.1:0-216 GCF_001447785.1 Gekko japonicus
ACGCTTGGCCCTAGAGAACAATGGAGAGCGCACTTGCCCATAGGGAATACTGGACACTACGTTTCCCCATAGGGAATAAAGAGGATCACGCTTGTCCATAGGGAATAATGGACACTACACTTGCCCACAGGGAATAATGGACACTAAGCTTGCCCATAGGGAATAATGGAGAGCACACTTGCCCTTCGAGAATAATGGAGACTACGCTTGCCCATA
>NW_015336897.1:0-216 GCF_001447785.1 Gekko japonicus
GCCGAGGTGCACAGAATCCTAATGTCTACCAATTGATATGAATCGGCAATGTTTGGACAATGCCCAGTCTTGCAAAAAACCAGAGGCCAACCTGTTCAGCATGAACGGTGTTCACAGCTGTTCAACATGAACCAGCCAAACTGGGTGATTGACTCATGTCTGATCAATGGCTCCTAGCATGGGAAGCTGTTGGGTTTTGCGAGTGTCATCCCTTCA
>NW_015336898.1:0-216 GCF_001447785.1 Gekko japonicus
TAAGGCCCAACTAGAGTTTTGCCCCAGTCATATCCATACATACATCATACTAACCCCTGGAGAATTAGGTAACAAGTTTTCTTCAGTGAAGGAAGCGTCTCAGCATTAAAACAAAACACTGGCACTAGCTCCACAACTTTTCATCAGATTTCAGCCATAAACACGCTGCACAGATCAAAAGGCTCTCACTACCACTAGTTGTAAAATGTGCAGAAA
>NW_015336899.1:0-216 GCF_001447785.1 Gekko japonicus
TCCCCTCAGGGGCTCGGCCTTCGCAGCTTAGCTTCGCGGGGGTTTCTCTGCTGCCTCTCTGCAGCTCCACCTGACGATGTCCTCAGATTTTTGGGAGGAGAGCGGTCGGTCGGGGGATGCAGAGGGCAGGCCCAGCCCTCCCTGTAGCCTGAGGAGAGGCACAGTTCGGAGACCCGGGGGCGGGACAGGCATCACAACAGCCCCTTCATCTTTCTG
>NW_015336900.1:0-216 GCF_001447785.1 Gekko japonicus
GATCACCTCAGTGTATAATAGCTAGTCACCTGCCGGAAGTGTTGTGCTAGAATGTAAGAATTTCAAAAGACAGGGGATTGACTTTGAGAAGGGAATGAGAGCTTGGTGTTCTTTTCTCTTTGGTTAAGCTGAGCAACTAGTACCATTGCAGATCAACCATGATCAAAAATAGGCATTGTGTGACTCTCGGTGGATGGCGGCACACTGAGCAGTCGC
>NW_015336901.1:0-216 GCF_001447785.1 Gekko japonicus
TTGTCCTTCAGAAGAGATGGTTGCTGACACACTCACCAAGCCTCTTGCCAGAGGAAAGTTTGAGTACCTGTGCAAAAAACTGAACTTTCGTGACTTCAGTATATGACACCTATCAGATCTCATGTAAAATCTTCTCACCAAGCAGAGAGACATATTGCTCCTAATGAGATGTGCTGTAGATTGATTGTTGGCTAATCAATATATTGGGAGATGGTA
>NW_015336902.1:0-216 GCF_001447785.1 Gekko japonicus
TGCCACCGGAGACAAGTAACTCTACCAAAGGTAACGTGTTTAAGCTTAACCTACTATAATTTTGGCAACTAGTGATCTTCTGAGTTCAGACCAGAGTCTGAGACCCCTCTTTACGCATTGCCTGCCATATCCTCATTGCACTCATCCTATGGTTATACCGTGGCCACTCCTAGTAATGCCTGCAGTGTCCATTCATGCTGTCAGCCTGGTTTGTTA
>NW_015336903.1:0-216 GCF_001447785.1 Gekko japonicus
AAAAAAATGCTACAAGTGCATCAACACAGTTCAGTTTTAAGGAGTTTTTGTGTAAACATCAAGTGCCCAATTTCACAGTGAAGGGTTCATTCTTCCCATTTGGCTATCACATGACATAACATTCAGCTACAAGGGAAATCTCCCTAATTATCTACACTGGGTTAGAACCAATCAGCTTTTCTGCTGGTGAAACAGGAAGAAGAGGATATTCCCTTT
>NW_015336904.1:0-216 GCF_001447785.1 Gekko japonicus
CCAGGACTGGCAACCCTACTAAAAACAACGGTGAAAACAGACCGTGACTGCCTGGCAGATAAGCAAAGCGGCCATGGTTGGTTTGTTTTGGGCAGGCATAAAAGCTGCCGTTCTGCTAAAGCCTTTGTGCTTGATTCCAGCACCTGACATCCTTGGTCTTTCTTTCCTTCCTTCCTCCTTGGCTTCTAGCCAGTTTGGTGTCATGGTGAAGTGCGC
>NW_015336905.1:0-216 GCF_001447785.1 Gekko japonicus
CACTGCAGGAAAGATCTAGTAGACATATTATTCCCCAGGGCAGGTTTCATGTTCTAGATCCTCAAGAATAAAGGTTGCTTTTGTGGTACCACATTTGGGAGAGTGGGGGTGGAAAGAGAAGCTGCCCCTTCACAAGGGAGAAAAAATTGGCGGCAGTTGTTTCTTGCTTCCCTGCCAGCTGATTTTTATCTCTGCATCTTCACCCCCACAACTTGG
>NW_015336906.1:0-216 GCF_001447785.1 Gekko japonicus
TCAGCTTAGAGGGAACACTGGCCAGAGGGGAGGGTGCTGGCAACCCTAGCCAGGACTGGGGGCACAAATAGGAAAGGAAGCTACAATCGACTTGCAATAACAAGGCCCCCTCTGAGCATGTACAGCTGCGGCAGGCTTAGATTTTTTTTGCTGTAGCAACCCGAGCTGCAGCGTCAGGAGAGTTAAGTAAATATACACTGCAAGAAACTTTTATAA
>NW_015336907.1:0-216 GCF_001447785.1 Gekko japonicus
TCCAACCCCACCACGACTCCTCCACGAATCCCCAAACCAATACATACTCACAGACTATCGAGCCCTAGGCAGTGTACAGGAAAAAGTAAAGGTATCTGCACGGAGGGAGATGGCTTACTCACCAGATCCCCAGGGTCACAGTGGTCGATGGGCTTGTGAGCCGTGTTGATGTCTCCCAGGATAACCACATGGCTGGAAGACAGATCAAGACAATGA
>NW_015336908.1:0-216 GCF_001447785.1 Gekko japonicus
GAGTAAGAGGGTGGGAGGTTAATGTAAAATCTTAAATAGTAATTTCTGTTCTGATTTTAAAAGGGATAACTGATCTTATAATAGAGTGGACAATTGTTTTGGTTTGATTATAACTGGTTTGATTATAACTGTCTTGAGCTGATTTGATCACAATAGGGACGTATTGCAGAGGTGAATATCTTAAATACACAGTGACAGATATTCAATTTACCTGAC
>NW_015336909.1:0-216 GCF_001447785.1 Gekko japonicus
CCCCTGGGTTTAGCTCAGGCCCCTGGCCAGACTCCCTTTTTTGTCAGGGGATGGGGGGCAAAAGAGGGCAGCCAGTGTTTAGGCTAGGGGGGAGGTCCCAAGGTAGTTAGTAGTTCTTAATTACTTCTGAGCATATACAGAATATCTCCCCCCCCTCTGAATATACACATTTCCTTCACCCACAAGAGCAGGCATCAGATGTAGCGTCTTTCCTTT
>NW_015336910.1:0-216 GCF_001447785.1 Gekko japonicus
GTATTCTAGGCTGTTTTCTGTCATCTGTGTAGCTTAACTACTGGGAGCCCCATGGCTGGAGGCTGTCTCCTGCTTCTGCACTGCCTGCGGAAAGAGGCCATGCACAGGCCTTAGAGTCCTCATTAGGGGCAGTGTTGGTCCCAGCAACTGGCAGACAGTCGGAGTCCTATGGATTGTCAAGTCTGGTGTAAATGTGCCCTGACCTGGATAGCCCAG
>NW_015336911.1:0-216 GCF_001447785.1 Gekko japonicus
ACCCACCATCTGAAAACACTTGGTGGGCACCATGGCCCCCACAGGCATCATGCTGGGGACCCCTGGCCTAAAGGCTCTGAAGAGAAATGGTCGCCATTCATTTGGGAAAAGCTCCATGAGAAGTTACTCTGAAGGCCAACACTTGTCAGGGCTGGTTCCCACACGTGTGCTCAGCAGAGGTACATCGAGCCAGTGGAAATGAACTGTCATCATTGA
>NW_015336912.1:0-216 GCF_001447785.1 Gekko japonicus
TTGATTAAAATGGCTGATTTAAGTGCCATTAAAAATGTCTGGAGATCCATGATCGGATCTCTGGTGTCACATCTGATTTGGCCCTGACCGCAGCCAACATAAAACAAGTCCTCTTTGCTGCCAGCTGCAGAACTAGGTTTCTTCTACAACAGATTCCATCTTCTTCTGCCACAATGAATCCAGCTCAGCAACTCACATCAGTCTGTCTGTAGTCAT
>NW_015336913.1:0-216 GCF_001447785.1 Gekko japonicus
ACAGAAATCATGAGGAAGCAGACGTGGACCAGGGAAGGCTGGAAGCGACTATTCCTGGGGGGAGGGGGGGCCTTAAAACCCTGTTGAGGGGTGCAGGCTCTCCGGGGAGGGACCCTGCACCTGACGACCTCTGAGACCCTCTGCTCGGCTCTAGCAGGAGGACACTTGTGGACTGGGGGCCAGGACTCGATATCCCAACGGGGGGAACAGGTCCTC
>NW_015336914.1:0-216 GCF_001447785.1 Gekko japonicus
ACCCCACAGCTTAGAGGGAGCATTGCTATCCAGTTGCCAGGAAGTTCAGGAGAGATGGAGGGGTGTGTGTGTCAGGAAGGCTCATAGGACTTTGCAAATGAGGCAGCAGAAAAAGCCACCTGGGATTCAGCTGGGGCACCCCCAAGCAGGATGTCAATGGCCCACTCATTCTGAGGTGCAGGATCACAGGAGGCACATGATCTGGCCTTTCATATG
>NW_015336915.1:0-216 GCF_001447785.1 Gekko japonicus
ACCCACTGGGTCCAGGGAAACCAGAACCCACTCTTCTAGTTTGGCCCTCTGTTTTTAATATTTTTTGGTTGGTCAAACCGTAAATAGAGAAGGTTGAAAGGCCACCAAGACTAATATGGTTAGTCTTTTCTCAACAGCTTAGCACTCTGCAGTGAACACTTTTGCTGATGTCCTTGCTAACACTTTTGCCTGCATCTCAGGCTGTTCCTTCAAGCT
>NW_015336916.1:0-216 GCF_001447785.1 Gekko japonicus
CCCAATTTTAACCAGAGAGTTTGCTCAAAAAGCAGAGTGTCGCCCTTGACATGATGCCACTTCTGCATGTCATCATGTCGGGAACATCCCCACCCACTCCTGACTGCCCCCCAAATTGCCCCCGCTGGCGTGACAATGGTGCTTGGCAACCGTATTCATGGCTGTTCTTCCCAGTCACACTCTCCTTTGGATTTCTTGCTTGCAGTCTCCCTTTTA
>NW_015336917.1:0-216 GCF_001447785.1 Gekko japonicus
GGTTTTACCCTCTCTTCTCTGTGGCCAGGGTGCTCTCCTCACAACAGCCCCCTGGGTGCTGCGACGAGAGTACAGAATGTGAAGAAGGGTAGGGGGTTGCTGGAGAGGATGGGGCCTTTTTACATCCATCTCTGCCCCACAACTCAGCAAGGCTCACAGTTTACCCTCCATCCCTCTGGCCGCAGCTGTTTCAAGATACAAACCACCAGCCCACTG
>NW_015336918.1:0-216 GCF_001447785.1 Gekko japonicus
ACAGCTGAATGGAACCTCCATGTTCAGAGACAATACACATCTCAGTCCCAGATACTTAAAGACAAAAGAACCAAGAAGCACTGGTGAATTCATGCTCTACTCCTGGTTTTCTGAGACATCTGGCTGGCAGATGTTAGCAATGTGATGGACTGGATGGGCCTTTGGTCATACCTAGCAGGGCTCTTATGTGGTCAGGTGTTAACGTTGTTTTACTCC
>NW_015336919.1:0-216 GCF_001447785.1 Gekko japonicus
TGTTGGATCAGGCCAATCAGCGCAGCTCCACGAGAACTTGGCTCCAAAGTGAAGAGCAGCAGGTTCTGGGAGGAGGGAGCTAAGTAGTAGTTAAAATTGTACATTAAATTGATAGAATACGATCCAACCGACAGATTTTGCCAGATAAATTAATCCTCAGACACTTTATTGAACGGATAAGAAAGCTAGTTTGTTGTGTTCACGTCTCTCCTCAAG
>NW_015336920.1:0-216 GCF_001447785.1 Gekko japonicus
TCCAGGTCCAGCCTGGAAACTGACATCCCTACCCAGCACTGATATTCCTAGGCTGCTGCCTCTGAATACGGAGGCAGAGAAGGGTGCCCCAAAGTCAGACTGAGCTCTCATTCTGTTGGAGGCCTGGTAAGACTTTCCCCTTCCACCTGCAGGAGCTTCTTCCAGGAAAGGACCCATGAGGAGTAGCTGTTTGCACATTGCCTCTTACTCCAGAAC
>NW_015336921.1:0-216 GCF_001447785.1 Gekko japonicus
TAATGGTCTGATTCAGTATCAGCCAGTCTGGTTTGTGTGCAGTGTTTTCCTCTTCCTGCCTTAAACTGCTGTTTCGTTTGTGGGCGATGTTGGCTTTGTTAGACAGCCACTGAGTTTCTTATCCAATATGGACGCTGCAGTTAAAATGGAGCATGTGGGCCTTTCCAGATGGATTGTCTTCCTGCGGAGATAATACTGCTGGCTTGTCAGATCAAT
>NW_015336922.1:0-216 GCF_001447785.1 Gekko japonicus
GTGCCCATGGGCAGCATGGCACCTGCCAACACCTCTTCTGGTGTCCACCAAGTGAATTTAGAAAGTAGGCAGGGCCAGATGGGATTCTGCCCAGTAAGGATTCTGATCGAGCACTGGAGATCTGGTTGACTGTGCAGACCTTTAAATATGTCGCTTTGGCAGCAGCCGCCACCCCACCAAAGATCTACGTTGTGTGACTGAAAGTAAGCTGTGGCA
>NW_015336923.1:0-216 GCF_001447785.1 Gekko japonicus
TACTACTTTGAGTATAGAACCAAGGGTGGAATAATTCCAGATGGTAGCTGTGTAAATCTACTGCAGTAAAACCAAGGAGGAATCCCAAGGCATCTTAGACACTAATAACATTCATTCCAGTATAAGCTTTCATGAACCAGAGCTTCACATGCATGGAGTGTATATCCTCTAAAGAGATGTATTTATATTAAGGGCAACAAAGAGACACCTGTGGGG
>NW_015336924.1:0-216 GCF_001447785.1 Gekko japonicus
GAGTTGGTACCCTTGCCTTCTTGCTCCAAACTCTCACAGTGCATCTTGTGGTGTTCCCTACCTGGCTTCTGACATTCTGAAGCCCTGCTTTGGGCATTCCCACCTCTTGATTTTAGGCGGGTGCCAACCAGACCCAGGCCTTTTGGATTGTACCAACAGGATTATGGATTGCCCTCCTCTGACATACACAACTTGGAGTGCATGTAGAGGAGCATC
>NW_015336925.1:0-216 GCF_001447785.1 Gekko japonicus
AGGCCTTTGGTTGAGGTGGTGGGTGTTCAGTAAAAACAGCTCGGCCTCCTCTGATGAAGATGCCACCTCCACACAGCCCGGGTTGAGCAGACTCAGAGTCCAGCGGCACCAGTAGCAGCGCAGATTGTTCTTACATGCTGTTTTAATTATTTGTTATGATGTCTGTGTTGCCAAATGGCCCAACTACTGCTGTGATCCGCCCTGAGCCTGTTTGCG
>NW_015336926.1:0-216 GCF_001447785.1 Gekko japonicus
AATTAATTATATTAATTTGATAGATAATCAGTGCAATAAAATTTTTTTAAGGATAGATAATAACCCCTCCCACAAATTAATCCAAGCAATTAATTATAACAGAATTAATTCATTAAGAGCAACAAACACAACTCAGGAGGTCCTGTTAAAGAAATAAAATAGTTTTGCAGTATTAGTATCAAGTAACAATTGAGATAAAAAGGAGTTGATTTTAAC
>NW_015336927.1:0-216 GCF_001447785.1 Gekko japonicus
AGAGTATTTCTTATCCCTCCAGATAACTCTCCAGATCTGCTGATGGAAGGGTGCATAATGTAGGAGTGGGGCAGGATCCGTTCCTTGGTCTTTTTTTCATTCCATCTCTTACCCCTCTCCCTCGCTGCTGTTTCAGATGTGGGCACCATCTGTGAAGACAGAAGGTACATTCCCTGAGGCGGAAGGCGCTTCCCTGGAGCAAGGGCAAAGGGCGCA
>NW_015336928.1:0-216 GCF_001447785.1 Gekko japonicus
ATGAAGTAAATAAATGTGGCTTAAAAAGCGGGAAACAGCCACGTTGACCCACACAGAATCCAGAAAAAGGAGGAAGAAATTATGTAATGATCGGATCATTTACTGAGGGTAACCAGAATGCCACAGAAACAATCTATTGCCATGATAAAAGTCTGAGTCCAGGGGCGCACCTTGAAAACCAGCAACATTTTATTCTGGGTATATAAGCTTTTGTGT
>NW_015336929.1:0-216 GCF_001447785.1 Gekko japonicus
GGGTCCCCATTGAGGAGAAAGGCGGGGTACATATGAATTGAATAAACTAAGAATTAGTAACACTACTCACAGGGAGAAATGTGCCTTTACACTTAGGATACGTGAGTGACCTAGGAAGGGGATGCCCAAGAAAAATGTAGCATCATCTATTCAGCCGCAACCAAAACTCTGCCTAGCACAGCAACATGGATACAGCTTGCTATTAAAATGTTCCTG
>NW_015336930.1:0-216 GCF_001447785.1 Gekko japonicus
CAGGTGTGAATTTAGCCCTCTCACCAGGCGAGCATTTTTCCTTCATTTTAAAAACCAGGAAGCAGACATTCATAATGATTAAAGAAGCCTTGAATGTGGAAATCGTCTCTTGGCCTATTAGGTTTTTCCCCTGTTGTTTTTAGCTTAATCTTGCAGGTTCATTGTAGTAATTCCCATTTGTTTTTATTGTTTAAGTTTAGTTTATTGTCTTAGCCA
>NW_015336931.1:0-216 GCF_001447785.1 Gekko japonicus
AAAGAGTCGATTCCATGCATGAGAGAGAGAGAGATGGAGGGATGAGAGAAAAGGGAGAACGCCTGCCTCTCACTATGAGTGCCTGTTGTGTTTCTGAGGAGAGACAGTATGTGGCAAGGGACAAATGGCTTAATTTCAGATAATTGGTTTCTGATGTTTGATTTCTTGACTTTACGGTTGTCTCCACAATCAGTTGCCTGCGGCTCCCCCCCTCCC
>NW_015336932.1:0-216 GCF_001447785.1 Gekko japonicus
CCAGCACAAAGAGGCATCATGACACCTCTTTCTGCTCGCTGCCCGGCCACCTGTCTGTCTCCTCCTTGGCTTTCCTTCTCTCTCTCCAGGCAGAGAGGTGAGGTAGCAGGACAGTGAGTGGCGAGCAAAAAGAGGCTGCCCTGCCAACATCCTGCCTCCTCCTCAGCTGGGAGAGCTAAGCCTGTTAGCTGGGTGAGCCAAGGAGGCAGGCAGCAG
>NW_015336933.1:0-216 GCF_001447785.1 Gekko japonicus
TTAAATGGCTGCCAGACATTTAACCTGTCGATTTCATTTCCCCACCTTTTGAAGTGGGGAGTGAAACCAAGGGGTTGAATGGCTCACAGCCATTTAAACCTATCCACTGTGCAGGTCTGCCAGACAGCTGTTAGGTTTAAATGACCATTTAACCCTTAGGTTTTGCTCCTCCCCTTTGAAGGGGGGAGAAGCAAAACCAAAGGGTTACATGGCTGT
>NW_015336934.1:0-216 GCF_001447785.1 Gekko japonicus
GTCTGCTTCCCGAAGGAAGGGAAGCAGAGCCAGAACCAGGCAAGGTCATCAGCCCAGGGAGCAACCGTTCATGTCAACCGAGACCGGCGGCCAAAGAGCTGCAGGAGTCCAGCTGTGGGAGCTGCTGAGCTGCGTGAGACAATCTGGTGCTCTTTTCCCATAATGTGGAAACATCTGGGCCACAGACAGAATTCTTGTTCCTAAATTAGCTCACCC
>NW_015336935.1:0-216 GCF_001447785.1 Gekko japonicus
AGGCAGCTGCCATGTCTACAAAACTGTGATCAGGAAGCGAAGGTGGCTTAAACAGCAACTCCTTGCTTCCCAGCCTCTGCTGGACTGCACGAGGCATCCTTCCTGGCCCTACACCCTTGGAGACTTGAGCTCTATTCAAAAAGTAGTGGGGAACCATCTACCACAAATACTGAAGAAAGAGAACAGACTTGCAATGCAATTCTATGTAGATCTACT
>NW_015336936.1:0-216 GCF_001447785.1 Gekko japonicus
ACTCGACTGTGCGACCGAACAACAACAATCTACATAGTTTTAGGTTTCCCATGCTACCCTCATGATAACCTTGTAAGGCATTGATTGAGAGAGAAAGTGAATGAACCAGGGCAGAGTCACCCAGCATGCATTGTGGCAGAGTGAGGCTTTGAACACCAATATCGCAGTGTGAAACTGTGGTGTATTTAATGCAATGAAAACTGAATGTAAACTAAC
>NW_015336937.1:0-216 GCF_001447785.1 Gekko japonicus
GGCCACAGCAAGCCACACCAACGCGCTGGTGGAAGACTACATCACGACGCAGGATGTACTTTTGAAAAACTCATTTATCAGGTTTCATTCCCTTAGTTAGATTATGCTGTGTCACAGCCTCCCTGTATAAGGGGGGTCATAGGGATCATTCACATGTACAACTCTTCTTCTTTAAAGAGTCGATTTTGAAGCAAGGAAGGCCGGGTAGGGGGGGGG
>NW_015336938.1:0-216 GCF_001447785.1 Gekko japonicus
GCAAGCCATTTCAGTGATCTCTCTTGCTCACCCAGACTTGGAAGAGACCTCCCCACTGTTTGCAGATCCGGGGGGGGGGCTTCTCCTGCCCGGTGCTTCCCAGCCAAGTCTATATGTAGCAGCGAGAGACCTCCCTACTGCTTGCAGATTGGGGTGGCAGCTTCTCCTGCCTGGTGCCAGGTCTGCATGCAGTAGTGAGAGACCTCTCCACCACAC
>NW_015336939.1:0-216 GCF_001447785.1 Gekko japonicus
CATAGAGTTTTTGCCGAAATACCAGAGCAACCCCAGTAGTCACTTGCATGAGGATGTGACTTCCAGTGCAATGCTGGCAATGTGGCCTTGGCTGCCTTTTTTCTCCAGGTAAGTTCTCCAGCAGCCAGCTGATGAGTGGCTGGAGGCAGGGCCTGGGAATGGGGGACCCCCGCCTCCAGTGGGGGGTCTGGCAACCCTAGCTGAGGAGGAAGTGGA
>NW_015336940.1:0-216 GCF_001447785.1 Gekko japonicus
GTCGAGACAGGAAGCTGGCTTACTATTTGCAGATACCTGACCAGCCCATGCTGATCTATGCTTCAGTAGCCTTGAGGCTAGATTACCGTAGTGCCACTTACGTGGGGATGCCCCTGAAGACAGCGGCCACTATTATCTGGGGGTAGCCGGCAGGACCACGTGACTCCTATTCTGAGGTCCCTTCACTTGGCTGCCCGTTCACTTCCAGGTCCATAC
>NW_015336941.1:0-216 GCF_001447785.1 Gekko japonicus
TCACTTTACAAATGAAACCAGGGACCCGTGCCTGGATAAAATGTGGGGTTTCAGTCACATTATTCAGCTCTATGCGTGTTGAAGCGAACGTAAGATTTACTCAATGCTCATATAAAGAAAAAGCAAGTGTGAACTGTACACAGCTCACGTTGGCAGAGTAATTAACACAGCAAAATGTAGATCAAGCTTTCTTCAGGAACTAACATACTTGATAGT
>NW_015336942.1:0-216 GCF_001447785.1 Gekko japonicus
CCATAATTCTGCACTCCCTAATATGTGTTTACAAATTGTTGGTTGCTGTATTAATCTGGTATAAATTCATTTCCATGCTGGAATAATGTAGAGTGCATAATTTACACACATGAGACATTATTTCAGCTTGAACAAAGCTTTGGCTTGATATTTTTCAGGCTGGGACAGGGACTTGAATTATTGTAAATATATATTGATTTTGTATACTTGAAGCCT
>NW_015336943.1:0-216 GCF_001447785.1 Gekko japonicus
TTCTTTTGAGTCTCAGTAATAGTTTTATTAATTTCTTGTAGCTGTTCTTGCAGTGGCTTAAGTAGTGACCCCAATTTTATGGAAATCTTGTCTTCCACTTCAACCAGGTATAATTTAGATAGAGGCGTTAAGAGATCTTGATCTTCTATGCTTTCATCCGCCATTTTGTTTTGCCACGAATCCCTCTAACGATATTTTTCCCTTTATTCTTATAAC
>NW_015336944.1:0-216 GCF_001447785.1 Gekko japonicus
CCTGGAGATTTAGGAATAGAGCTTCAGGAGGGCAGAATTTGGGAACTAGTGGGAAATCAACAAGACCCTTCAGTCAACTGTCTGAAGCTGCCATTTCCCCAGGGGTAGTCTGGGGAATCAATTATGTCTGGGGAACAATTGTGATATCAGGAGTACTCCAGGCCCTGCTAGGATCTTCAGGGTCTTAGACAGAAGTCCTTCACATCACTTACTACC
>NW_015336945.1:0-216 GCF_001447785.1 Gekko japonicus
CAGAGTTACCAGAAGTGACATCATCATGCTTGAATGGCTGCCACCACCAACCATACCCCCATTCCCGTCTCTCCAGGCCTGGAAGCCCTAAATTGCCGACGTAACCACTTTCCTTCCAGTCTAGTTTCAGCTCGAAAACCTGCCCAGATTACTTTGTCGCTCATGCGTCAAGAACACTGGCTGTTCCTAAAGTTGCCAACCTCCAGGTGGTGACTG
>NW_015336946.1:0-216 GCF_001447785.1 Gekko japonicus
CTTCCAACTCTGTAATTCTGTGATTCTAATGATTCTATGTTCAGATTTTCTTATAGTTAAAAGTGAAGTGACAGAGGCACTGCTGTTGTGCATGTGTTGCTGCTAATCTAACAGGTTTGGCAGGCTTCTGAAACGCTCCCCAAAACCTGCCAGGCTCGTTCACCAAACTGCAGTAATACTGAGGAATTAGCTGTGTTAGTCTGTGCTGCAAAATAG
>NW_015336947.1:0-216 GCF_001447785.1 Gekko japonicus
GGGGGGGGGGTTAAAATGGCCATTGAGACGTGGCTACAGAGACAGGGGTGAGAAGGAGCGTCCTCCCCAACTGCATGCCTCTGCAGTCACTGGCTCAGCTGTTCTTTAAAAACTTTCCTCTGGTTTCCAACTGGCCAGAATGCACAAAGAAGGAGCAGTGGAGATGGGCAACTGGAAGACTCCACATTCTCTCTCACACACACACACAGACACACA